>NW_015170932.1:432915-453532 GCF_001447785.1 Gekko japonicus | reverse complement strand
TAGCAGAACATTTAGTCTGGATCCAACCCCATATTTACTTAATACAGCACACAAGGGCTGTATTATACTCATAAACAGGAGTGGTACATCTGCCAAAATTTCACAGACGAAAATAGGGACATAATTTATATATTATATTTCTATACCACTTTCCCTTGTTGCTCAAAATGGTTTACAATAAAGCAAGTTAATTACAAGTATTAAAATCATAACTCCTCTCTCCCTTTCCACCAGTTACCAATATGGGTTTCAGTTGCTGAGTACTGAGCAGCTGGTCTTAAGCCAGTAACAGAATGGCAAATTGAGGCAATCAGTTGTGCTTCCCTCTGCTTCTGACTGGTGGTCTTCCTGAAATTATTCCTGTGACTTTCCTACTGTCGTCTCAAGGATCACTGTCCACGTCCCCACCACACATACACCACAATACTGGCACCAACTGTCAAGAGCCTGGGTGTGGTTCTGGATGCTTCCCTATCAATTGAGGCTCAGATCAAAAATGTTGCCAGGCTGGTATTTTTAAAGCTATGCCAGGTCAGGCAACTGGCCCCCTTTCTGTCTTGCTCCGACCTAGCCACAGTAATCCATGCAACGGTCACCTCCAGACTAGACTACTGTAACTCGCTCTATACAGCGCTACCCTTGAGACTGACCTGGAATGTGGCAGTGTGGATCCTTACTGGAACCCCATGAACGGCACATATTCAACCAGTGCTTTGCCAGCTGCACTGGCTCCAGGTGGAATACCAGATCTGGTTCAAGGTTTTGTTTTTAACCTTTAAAGCCCTAAACGGTTTGGGACCCATGCATCTTCAGGATCACCTTTCCTGGTACACACACACCGCATGAAGAGCATTGCACTCTGCAGAGAAGAACTTACTGGTGATCCCCAGCCCAAAAGACATCAAGTTGTCCTCCAACCTGGTGGAACTCTCTGCTGAATGGCATCCGTGCCCTGTGGGACCTAATACAATTCCACAGGGCCTTGTAAGGCAGAGATGTTCCACCAGGCTTTTTTGTGGAGGACAGTGACACTTTCCATATTGTTTCGCACCTCTACTTTATGCCTTCCACCCCCACGAGGCAGTGGCACACTTTAGCACCACCTAGGAATGTCTAACTGTTGTATTTCCTTTTCTTTTAACTTGTATATTAATTTATGAATGTGCTTTATTGTGATACACTGCTCTGAGCCTTGTTTGCACTGGGGAGGACAGTCTAGAAGTTCAATTTATAAATATATAGATAAATAGTTATATATAGTGAAATACCCTGCTTCTAGGGTTGCCAAGTCTACTCACCCCTTGGAGCAGGGGAGCCTCGCCGGGGTCCAGGAGTCCTCGGTGGACGCGCGCCGGCAGCACATCACAGGAAGTGACGTGCTACGTGTTCACGTTGGGGGCGGGCGTGGAAAACCATATGGTTTCCCCCCCGACGATCTGGGCCACGCCCCCAATGTGAGCGATGTGGCTGTGTCACCTCCGGTGACGCAGCTTCGGGGGCGGAGTTCCCCCCGGGGCCCAATTCCGCCACGGTGGAAATCGGGCCTCCAAAGCGGAGGTTCCCCGCCCCCGCCCCCGCCCCCATTTGGCAGTCCTACCTGCTTCGCCTGCCACATTTATTTACTTTGCAATAGCTGGACCACTGGAGTTTCAAAAAACCCTAAAGGTTTGTTCAGGTGTTTAGCCATGTTGGTCTGAAGCAGCAGAACAAAGTTTGAGTCCAGTGGCACCTTTAAGACCAACAAAGTTTTATTCAAGGTATAATTATGTAATTGTCTTTTAAATTGTGAATTTTACTGTATTTATTGGTTCTATTCCATTTTAACTGTGTAAGCCGCCTTGAGCCAGTGCTGCACCAGCAAGGCGGGATATAAATTGAAATAAATAAATATAAGCTTTTGTGCGCATGCACAATTCCTCAGATTCAATGAAGTGGGAATTACCATTCCAGAGATATAGGTAGAGGATGATAGCAGTAAATTAGCATACAACATAATGAAGATGTTAAACAGATGCAAGGACCATTTGTTTGGGTTTAATTCTGGGGGGAAACATAGCGAAGGAAATAAATCTATCAAAATTGGAGATTGATGAGCAGATCGATGTATCCTTAACGCACTGTGCACACAAAAGCTTATCCCTTGAATAAAATTTTGTTGATCGTAGAGGTGCCACTCAACTCAAACCTTGTTCCAAAGGGCTTGTGTTCTTTTGGATAAAGACAAAATGGCAAAGCATAGCCTGGATTCATTAATCACAAAAACCAGAAACAGTTTCCAGACTGCAACCATCTTTTGGGTTTCCGTGGGTGTCATGGTGGTTCCGATGATCGTGCTATTGGTTTACACTTACATTTTCCCCCATTTCCCCACCCCCCATTATGGTTCCATCTGTTCACATTCATATCACATCAAGAATTGATTTTCAGGGGGGTTTCCCCCCCAGTTTTTTTTGGGGGGGTATGTGCTGAAGTAATTCAGCAGCCTGAAGGGGGCTGTACAATCCCTGTTAAAGTACATTCACTGCCCATCACACACCATCATACTTCCAGGATGAGCCTGCCCCAGCCTCTGGTATCTGTGCCCTTTTTGGGGGGAGAGGCTCCATGAAAGACACCCCCCCCCACACTCCGGTTCCCTTCCCTGGGCCTTACTTCAGAGTTAAGCAATGTTACTTGATGAAGTTGTCAGAAATGACATCACATAACATGTCAACAAAACATCTAGGTGAAAACTGGCAGCAGATTGAAGTGGTAGACTCCTTTTTTAATTTTATTTTCAGTTTCCATTTCATAAAAATATATACAAATATCTATTTTGTATTTATACAATTCTTAATATGAAGTTCATCTTTCTTTTTTATCGTCCTTTCTTTCTTTCTTTCTTTCTTTCTTTCTTTCTTTCTTTCTTTCTTTCTTTCTTTTCCATCTAATATTTTTAACTAGCATGTTCTCAGTTCTGTTCTATCTTCTTCAGGTTCAGCCAGGTATAAATAATTTTCCATCTGTCCCAAAAAAGTTCCTCTGATTTGTTGTTCAAAGCTATACTCAATTTGTCCCTTTCCGCTATTTCTAGAATTTTGAATTTAAGTTCTTTTAAAGATGGTATGGCTTTCGACTTCCAGCGCTTAGCTATCAAGATTCTTGCTGCTGTTAATAAATAAACTATTATATGTTTGTGGTCTTTTATATTATCCGGAATCATATTTAGCAGGTATGTTTCTGGTGTCAATGGGATATTGATTTTAAATATCTCTAAGAAAATTTTGTATATTTTTATCCAAAAAGATTGTATTTTGTCGCACCTCCACCAGATGTGGAGGTATGATCCTATATTCCTGTCGCATCTCCAGCAGATATTTGATGCTTTCGGGAAGCATTTAGCAACTTTAGCAGGGGTCCAATGCCACCTGAAAAACATTTTATATATGTTTTCTTTGTATGCCATCGCTCTCATATATTTTATTGATCTCCATGTTTTAATCCACTGGTCCATTTCTATTGTATATCCTATCTCTTTTATCCAGGCTACCATTGAGTTTTTAATGATATCTTCTTGTAGCTCCTCCTCTAATAGCTTTGTATAAAATTTCTGAATTTTATACTGGAAGAAAGCCAAATTTTGTCTATTTCATTTAAGGTAGTGTAAAATCCTATTTTTTCATCTTCCATGTGTCTTGATTTTAATACATTTTTATCCCACCAAGACAGTTCTATATTTTGTGTTTTTAATATCTCATCTGTTTTCAGTTCGGCTTTCTTGTTTAATAAATTGCCATAAGTTTCTTTGATTTCACCTATTATCAGTGACAGTTTTGCAAATGCTTCTAATGGAGATAGCCACAGAGGGACTTTAGTGTAAAATTTGAGTTTTATTATGTTCCAGACTTTCATGAGGGCACTTCTTATTGTGTGTATATGAAAGTTGGCATGGATTTTATCCTTTCCGTACCATATGTATGCATGCCATCCCATTACCAAATCTGCTCCTTCTAAAGCTAGAGTTCTCACATCTTCTAACTCAACCCAATCTTTGATCCATGTCATCGCAGCTGCGAAATAATACAGCTGCCAATTAGGCAATGCAAAACCAGTGGAGGAACCTTCCTGAGGAGATTCTTTTGCATATGGATTGGTTGTTGAAATTCTAATCTTATCTGTAGTGCTGTTGTAAGATGTTGAGCATTTTGTGTTTTTCAGGACAGGAAACCATGCCCTATTTATTTTTAAACTCTCTTCTTTCCTGTTGAAATTGTGTTTATGTTTATGAATTTCAGTGGCTTCCCTGTGAAATCTGACATGGTAATTGGATGTGTTGTCCAACATTTCAGGATCTTGGAATAAGATTCTGTGTCCTGAGTTAAGCTGTGTTCAGCCACTGCTGATTTTTGAGGTTGGCCAAGTCTGCGGTGTCTTTCATCTTCTTTTATTCTTGTCTGGATGCTACGATGTGTGGTCCTGGTGTAAATCTGTCCACAGCTGCAGTGTATGTGGTATTTATTTTCTTGTTTCTTCTTCCAAGCAACTGATTGATCCACCACCCTCTTATGAATGCCTTAAAGGCATCCCAGATTATTTCTATGGGGGTTTCCTTTCGAGTATAATTACTAAAAAACTCTTGTATAATTATTTTGGTTTTTTTCTACAACCTCTTTATCCTTTAACATGTCCAATTCATAGTCCATCTTGACTTCCTTGTCCTAGCTTTTAACTTTAGGAAAATTGGATTATGGTCCGCAAATGTACTTGATAGTATTTGTGTCTCTTCTACGCTTTTAATGAGGTCGGTCGATAGCCATGCCATATCGATCCTAGAACCATGTATTATGACGGGCCAAAAAGAAAGTGAATTCTTTTTTATCTATATTTTTTTGTTCTCCATATATCTATCAGAGAACATTCTTCCGCTAATTGGAGAAATGTTTTTGGTAATATATTACTTGACTTTGAGTTTTTGGATTTATGAGATGTTCTATCAATTTTTGGATCATACACCGAACTGAAATCCCCTATTATACAAATCTCATCAAAGGGTACCGTCACCAATTTCTCTTGTACTTGTTTAAAAAAGTGGGCTTGGTTTTGGTTAGGAGCATATATATTCAGTATTAAGGTTCTTTTTCCCTGTCTTTCGATTGAGACCACTAATCCTCCTCCATCTTCTAAATTGAATTCTAATTTTGATGCAGATATTCTTTTACATAGGTAGCTTCTCCCTTCTGTCTGAGTCTGTGAACAACCTTCCTAATTTTCCCTGATTTAGATATTTTTCTTTGTCTTTTTTTTATGTGGATTTCTTGAATACATATTATGTCTATATTGAGTTTTTGTAATTGGTGAAATATTCTTCTTCTTTTTTGTGGGCCATTGAGCCCATTAACATTAACCGATATGACTTTAATCATCTGTGACTTCTCCATCTTCTGTTTCTTTATTATTCTTTCCTATCTTCTTATATTGGAATCTCATAAGAACATTAGGTATGGTTTTTCCAGGTTTTTTTCTTTCTCTTTTCTTTTTTGTCTCCTGTTTCTCTACAGTTACAGTGGGTTGCGTGCTCGTTCCTTCCTCTGTGTCTTCCGCTGAGTCTGGCGAGTCTTCATCATTGTCTTTCCAGGAAGTTCTCAATTTTGAACACTGATTTAATATTATATATGAGTAAGTGAAGAGCAGACCCTCTGGTATAAGCCATCTATAGAGTATTTCATTGCCCCTAAGTAGTTTAGTTAATTTTGTGTATGCAAATCTTTCTTCTCTTACCCGCCATGGGGTGTCTTTCAGAAATTTAACCTTGTTATTATCTGTAACCACTTGGTTCTGGCTCGGCACCTGCAGGGTTTTATCTCTTAGCTCTTTTTTGCTGAATTTGATGTGTACCTCTCGGTGTTTTATTTTTCCGTGCATATATAGTGTTCTTCCTGTAGATTAGGTCAATGCTTTTTTCAACTTCTTCTTTTGACCCTACTTCTAGTTCTTCTGCTAGTGTTTTGGCCATTTCACCTTTTAGGTCTTGCCCTTTAGATTCAGGGAAGTTCTGGCATCTAATCACATACACTGCTCTGTCCATTTCCAATGATATTAGGGTTTGTTCTATCCTCTCTGTGCTAGCTTTCAACTCTCGGAAGTCTTCTTGAAGTTCCTTGTTGTTTTCTTCTAGTTTTCGCAGGTCCTTGGTGTTTTTTTCTGTTTCCTGTTTATGCTCTTCCATTTGTTTTTTAAGTTCTTCTGTATTAGCAAAAATAGCCTCCATTTTTGTATGTATGGGTTCCATCTCTGCTTTTACCGTTGGTAAAATCATTTACACTGTTTCTTTCACAGCTTGCGTGACGGCTTCCCTTGCTGAATCCTGCACTGTCTGCGCAACTATATTCTGAACTCAAGATTTTTAATCTGATTTAAGTTCTTCCATTGAGATGGTGATTGTCGGGTTGATTGAATGTTGTATTCTAGCTTGCGTCTTGGGCGATGGTAATGAAGATTTCCTTATACCTGACCCAGATGCCATTTTAGCGTTTTTAGAAAGTTTCAATTTGTGAAGAGCAATCTTAGTTTGAAGTTGTATATGTTTCTTTAAGTGCAACTACTGGATTTTATTCATACAGCCAGATTTTTAATTCTTTATAATTTTAACCTAGATGGTTTAATCTTTCTTTTATAATTAGTTGATTTACTTATTTTACTACTTGTGTACCTATCAAATATTATTTTCTTTGATTCTTGTAGATTTTACTTAATAATTAATTAGTTTTTTAACTTACTTATTTAACTATTTAACTATTTAATTATTTATTTTTGAGTTTTTATTTAATTATTTATGTAATTAGTTATCCTCTTGCTATTTTGTCCAGTTAGCTATTTTGTGTTCTTGTTTCACACTTTCTTGTGTTCTTGTTTCACACTTTTTTAATCGTTATTTTACACCTAAATTATAGGGCTTAATAGGTCTTTAAAATGAAATTTATTTATTTCCCCTGATTGACGTTATTTGCTTCTATAATCTTATTACAATCTAAACTAACAGTTGCACCTATGTTTCAAGTTTATTCAATCTACTCTTTTATATATTAATTGAATCTAAATTTAAATTAATTTTACCACCTAATTAATAAAGGGGTTTATTAAGTAGTAAATATTAATAATTTAAATATTTAAATTAATTATTCTTTCCCTTATTACCTAAATTTAATCTTCCCTTCCAGTATTGTGATATCTTTATATAAATGTGGATGTGTCTCTTAGTTACAACTTGGCTACTACTTTTAGCTTCATATTGCTGGCTAATCGCTGTTACAATAAAATTCATTCATTCATTCATTCATTCATTTTAGCTTCAGGTTCTATTTTTAAGTTTCCTAGCCTCCCTTATAGTAATGATTATATCTGCCTATTTAAATTTCAGTGGTAGCTTTTGCAGTGATATTATTTGAATATTATTATTTTTACTATTAAACACTACCAAGTCTAGCCATAAACCATCTGAAGTCTCTCAGCCACTCTTCCATATCTCCGATGCTTCGTTTCTCCGATGCTTCCATGATCTGTTGCTCCGGTTTTCCTTTTGCCCTTAACCACTCCTGGCATCAATTAACTTCATGTTTCTCCTCAAGCTGCCAGTCACCGTTGCTCTGTTCCTCTTTCTGTTGTGAATTGCGTCACACTCTCTGCCTCTGTCTGCCTCCAGCTCCACTCCACTCCTTCCTCAGCTCCGCCTCTCTGCCGCGCCAAGTTGCGCCGCCGACTCTCTCCATGTCACCCTTCCGTTCCATGCTTCCCTACGCCGTTCTCCTGATGCTCCCTACTCTCGAGTCGCCTTTTCTACTCCAGCGTTGACCCACTGCTTCTCCTCCGATGATGATGATTTGACAAAAAAACACAGAAAACAACCCAGGCTGCAGTCACACGGAACAGAAGCTACACAAGTGAGATGGAAAACAGGCGGAGTTTCCAGGCGCGATCTCACCAGCACATATGGGAAGCGTAGCACTCCCGTGGCTCAACCGAGGCTTCCAGCCGAAACTGCGTGGCAAAAAACTAGTACCTCGGAGGTACTAGTTTCCGGAAACTGCGGGGCAAGGGCGGGCGTCTGATCGCGTTTCCGGTGGCATCCGGCGCCCGCCCATGTCCCCTTGCTCGGCCCAGTGATTTCTACTATATGCTCCTAAACCGGGGGGGGGGCAGTGAAAGGAAAAGCTAATATACCACCTCGTAAGTGCAGCTAATAAGTGAATTTATTTTGAACCAAATTCCACGTTTCAATACTTATCTGTTTTAACTGGCTTCCACTGCTTCTCAGCTTCGCTAGTAAGTGTTAAGTCTAGCCGTGACTGCAACGCTCGACTGGAATCCGGCGATACTGTCAGACGTCCTCAGGCTCCTCCGCTTCAAGGCAGGTCCCAAGTTCGGGAAGGGGTGTTTGCCTCACACTCCTCGACTGGAGCAAAGCCTCTTGCTCTCCCCTCAAGCTGAGAGGGAGACTCAGGGGCTCGGGGTCCCTATGGAGAGGGTAGAAACCCAGGAACGGTAGCTTGTGTTGGAGCAACTTCGCACATCTCTACCCTCGTCAAGCTCTGGCAGCCATCCAAGTGGTAGACTCCTGAAGTACAAGCCTGTACCACTTCAGAGTGCAGGTGGGTAAAGTCACATTTTAAATGCTCTCCCGCCTAAAAATTCCATGCATATATACAAAGGAAGGTTCTAGCTTAGCTCTTTGCAGAGGGCTAAGATTTCCACTCACCAGGAATCATGAATATAGAGGAACTTTCTAATGTAATCCATTCTCTGCTGACTGAAATCGTACAGTTCTTTCTACCACCTTGCCTTTATTACCATCCTCATTCCCCTGCATGTATAGACCAGGCCTCAGATGGGCATGAACAAAGCTTGTTGCCATGCTCTTAGGCTCCTCAGCCTGCACCCCATATATAGAGTGTACTTAAGGCTTTCTGGTTTGGGAAGTATCAAATAAAGTTCCAGTTCGCCATGGGATTCTAATGCAAACTGGAGTTTTTTCCCTACCTCAACATCTGGAGCCCCCTGGGTTAAATTGGCTGAGGGGTAGCTTTATCGAAAAAGTTGTGTGCTAGGAAACACTTAAACACACACACACCCTGCTACGTCTCCACTCCAGAGCTCTTCCCAAAGTTATCTTTCTGTTGAATGTGGCTTCATTGGGGTATCGTCATGTAGTTTGTGTCATCTGTAACCTGGCCCTTAGCCATTGCTCTCTTCTGGCTATCACACAACTTGAGAAGCACAGAACTTCATATTGATTTGGATCCAAACTTGGATCATAAGACTGCCTCAACTCAGACTTTAGGGTTCTGTATCAATTGCTGAAATCCAGGTCTTTTAGCTTGTGGCAATGATCACCCAGGGTAATGATATTGGCTTGCAATGTTCAGTTTAGGTATCGCAGGACAAGTAGTAGTGTGGTTGACTCTAAGGCTAAAATTTGACAAAGCTCCTTCTTCCTTTTTTTACAAAAACTGGAAGACTGAACGTAGTTTAAAATAGAAGCTAAAATGAAGATAAGGGCAGTTTTACTAATTGTACCCAATGCAAAATATACGGTTTTCATGATCAGTAAGTGTTCTTATCAAACACCAATGAAGGTTCAATCTGAAGTAGTTCCAAAAGAATTTGTAACCTTGAAGGGCACAGAGACAATTTTCTTGGCTTAGACTGTTATAGCAAAGAAAGAGATCCATCAGTGCTATGAGCTAACGTTTCTTTTGCGTAAACTTGGCACTTGGGGAATTTAGCTCTTTAAAAAGAATAAAAGCCTTCACTTTTGGCCACAGCCCAAGGGAACACTTTATCATTTGTATATAGGAAGGTATTTGATTGTGCCTTAATTATACAAAATTCATCTATTTATTTTCTATCAGTCTGCAAGCTCCTTAATTGTAGATTATTTACTGATGAACTACTTAGAGTCCATTATTCTATTACACTAATGCCACGTCGTCCAAATGTGGAAATATTTAATGGCAGACTTTAAATCTGCTGAGACTTTTATTGGTGCTTACTGCAAACTGGCAAGGAATGAGAAGAGGGTGAGCGAGCAAAGAAAGCAAGGTCACTTTTTTGGAGGGGGGAATAGAGATGTTTCAAAGTCTATTTGCTCATCACAGTTTCAGGTTTTAAGACTTCAAGGGATGGAAAAATCTGCTGCTACTCAGGTTCACAAATTCCAAGATGGACTTATCTAAGGCTTAGAGCACAGCTTCTGAGCTGAAAGGCCACACATAAAAGAGGGCCTTGGGGGTTCTTCTTGGACTCCAGACACTTACTAAAGTAGTGGAGCAAATTTCTATAATAACACACTGCACTTCCATGCAGAGTCACTCGGCCCACTGAAATCCACTCTCTTGGAGGTAAAACAAAAATCCAGTGGCACCTTAAAGACTAACAAAGACTGCGGTCACAGACACTAAATAATCCACTTTCAATCCACTACCAATGCACTTTCCAACTGGGTTTTGCCAGTTCGCACAGGAAAATCCAGTTGGAAAGTGCACTTAAAGTGGATTGTTTAAAGTTTGGTTTAATATGAGCTTTCCCAGGTCAATGCTCACCGTGTTAGATATTTCTGAAAATCAGCCTGGGAGCAGCACATGAATGCCATGGCTTGGCTATTATCAGAAGCACACATCCTGCAGGCACTTCACTGGTGGCCCATCCATTATCAGGCTCAATTTAAGGTATTAGCTATCACATACAAAGTCTTTCATGGCTTGGACCCTCCTATCTGCAAGACTGTTTGTCCTCCTGTGCCCCAACACAACAGCTTTGCTCACCTGAGGAGGGCCTTCTGCAGGTGCCAATTTGCAAATGGGCATAATCAACATCTGCCCATACACGTGCCTTCTCCCGTGTGGCCCCCACCTTGTGGAATAGCCTGCCTGAGGAAGTCGAGAAGGTTCCCACTCTCATGGCTTTCAACAAACCACGGAAAAACTGAATTACGTATACAAGAGGGCTTTTCTATAGAGGCAACAGAGTTGCACTGTACTAAATGTTTTACAAAGTTCCTTGGATAAATTATTAGGGATTATGGTCTATATTATTGTGTATAGCTTGCTGAAACTAGGATCCTACTATGTAATTTTTGCATCATTTAATGTACTATGTTAATCCTGCTTTCCTTCAGCTCTGTTTATAGACTCCTGGTTGATTCTACAATCCTAATTCCTATTGAACTGTTCATTGAATGCCCTATTCTGTCAATTGTATTGACTCACTGTGTAATCCGCCTTGAGGTCAGGAGAGAAAGGTGAACTATAAATAATGTAAATAAATAAATACAGAGGGAATCTATATTTGGTCTCTGCTTTAATCACCATCATCCATAACTTGCTCCATAAACAAGGATTTCAGTTTGATTTCCGAACATATCTGGCAAACTGAGCAGCAACTCACAAAAGTTCCTACTGGAAAAAAAATGTTAGTCTGTAAAGTGCCACTGGACTTTTATTTTGCTACAGCAGGCTAACATGGCTACACCTTTGGAGTGGGGATGCCTCAGATTTCACAATGAATGAGTCTGACAGTCAAAATTACTGTGATTGGCCATATCAATCAGACATGAGCCAATCACCAGGGCTTGTTCAGTTCAACACTGAATGACTCAGAACACCTTCCGAGCAGGTTTGGGTTCGGTTTTTGCAAAACTGCACATGTGTGAAAATGCCTTCGATCCCAAAAGACCAGAATCCATTTGTACTGCTAAGGAATACATAGGTTGTGTCCAGTCAGGCAGGTTGCCGCGGCATTATCCCGCGGAGAAAAAAGCTGCTGGAGTTAGGTGCGCTTCACAGCATTCACACCGGTCCCATGATGCCAGCTACACCGGTTCACATCGCTACCATGCCACCAGCACAGAGCCATGGCTGATGCACCCCTCTGATTGGTTGGTTTGCTGAAAATGGCATACTGCCGTGCCAGAAATGGGAGGGGCGATCACACGGCTCCTGTGCTTCCATGGCGCGCCTGTGCGTCCAGATGCCAGAAAAGCTGCCACAGAAGCGCCTCACCTGGAAAACCACCAAATGTTCCCAGTGGCTGTTTAAGGCGTATGGGAGTCATTTTGCAATGAGGTAGGGATGGATGGCTGCCGAGTGAGTGCCAGATGTGTGTGTCTGATCATTCCGCTTTGATTGGGGGGGTATGCCGGACCAAATTGCCTGTGTGATCACAACCATAGATGAGCAATGATTGATAAGACTTGTGTTAGAGGCAGCCCTTGTTTATGACTGGTAACAATCTTTGAATTGCCTGCTGAGCAGAGCAGCAGTGCATAGGTGGGGGGGATAAATCTGTACTGGGCCATGTGAGGACATGCATGTGCAAAAAGCCAATAGCACTGTTCTGAAGAATACCTGCAGAAAAGCCACAAACATGTCAGTTAACAGACAATCACTTCAGAGGGTGTTTGAGCATCTCTAGCCCGGAGCAGAAGATTGTACTTCGAAAATGACGGTTGCTGCAATAAAAAGAACATAGCCAAAGACACGCTTGTTGAGGTGGTGGTGAGCCCAAGCAATTATCCATTTAAAAATTATCCATTTAATCCAGACATATGGATCAGGAATGTACAAATATGGCCTTTTGTTTTTCTAGATGCAGCATTGTTTCTCTGTTTTGTGGTTGCCAGCTTTTCCAGATCTGCCTGTTTTCATTGGTCATATTCCTGGTTCTTTTTGTTTCCTGTATGCTGTTTCTATGCCATTTATTTATTTATTGAAAACATTTACATTTTAGCTCTCCGGATCATTGCAACGGATGGAAAAATATGTCTCCGTTTCAATGGCAATGTCCCTAACAAATTGGGTCAGATTGGTCAGGGGAAAATTAAGATGACTGCAGTTTTGTCCCAAGCGGAGAGGACTCATGCGAGAAACTGGAGCTTTTGAACTGAAAAAGTGTGTTCAGAAAATGTGGTGGCGTACTTCAGGGATGCACGAGCACTCTCCAGTTTGGCTTGTGCCTTGTTGGCCGATTGGAAACAGATACCTGATTTTTTGATGATCAGTTTGATTGTTCATCAGTCTGTCCGAGGGTATTCAACAGGTTGTTTAACTGTATTCCTCATAACCATGCAATACCATTCGATTGCCTTTTCATGCATCCATGTCCTCACGTGGCCTGACTGAGTTCTACTATCCCTCAAATCCTTGCTGCATAACAGCTCTGCTCAGTAGGCAGTAATTTAAATAGACAATTAGATCACTCACAGATCATATAGAAGAGTCAACAACATATGCTGTGGTCCAATAAAATCCGACCCTTTGGTGCTTGGCTAAGTAGTCCTGAGGGATACTAATGGCTGCCGATCAGTTTGAATCAGCAGAGTGTCTGTACATGCAGTTTTTAGGGGAACCCAGTGCAAACCGGTTTGGTAGGTGTCTGCAGCTGCTCGCCACAAACAGAACCATGTGATTGACAACAGCTGATCACCACCTTCAAGCATGATAAGTTCTATAATCAAATGTATTCATAGCAAAATTCAAACATGGCAAGTTTACCATATACTTCTTTTGAAACTGTTGTCAGTTTCATATCTCCTGATCTCATCTGATTGCGGGCCCAGGGGCAAGGAAGGGAGCAAATGTGAGGAAGGAGGATCAAGACACAAACCAGTTTGGAAAAAATCCAGCCACAGCTTTTATTGAATACAACCACAGGAGTATTGGTGCAGCATGGGGACAGATATAGCACTGCACAACCCTCTTGCTGCCTGATAAACGCCGCCCCCAACCTAGCTGCTGGGGGGAACCATTCAGTGGCAAGCCCCAGGATCCATGTGAGCACCAGCTGCTGCATGGTTCCCTTGCCACCTGGTGGTGACAGCCAGCTGACAGTCCCCAAACTGGGAATGCCACAGAATGGCTCCACGTCCAAGACCGCTTAATGGAGTCCCCAAAAATGGGGGAGGCAGGTGTGATGAATTGACCTACAAAAGCAGGATGCTTAGTGCATCAGATTCAGAGAGCTGGGAGATTAGGGGTTAATGTCTCACTGTAAAGCACAGTTTGACAGCCTGCTGCCTGCATGCACCCCCTTTCCTCTGATTGGTTAGTGCTAGCTGAGGAGAGCTTTCAAAAGTCTTGTCAATCTTGTCAGAGGGAGTCAGTCCTCCTTTGGACTTTGGCTTGGCGGGTGTCAGTCAGGAGGAGTGTGTATGTCGATCTGAGGGAAACAGACAAGTTCACTTGGGAAGTGAAGGGACACAACTCCTTGCCCCTACTGTGTACCATCACATTTGAGAAAAAGTTCAGAAATTAGAACCTAAAGTTTAAGTGTCAGCCCTAGCTGAATTCCATTTATTCACAGCCTCCAGAACTGTGGTTTAGGTTTGACAGAAGAGACTGGACAGGAGGTTGAAAACTGCCTGTCTAACCACATAAGAAAAAGGGTTATCACTCCTAGAAAGAGGAGGATATTTCTTACCCAGTTATTCAGAGGGTTAAACTCAGAAGGGACCCCTGGTTTGTGTGAAAAGGGAAATGGCCTTAGATGCCTCAAGAGGGAAAGTTATAATTCCACAAGGGAAGTTTTTAACACAGGAAGAAAGTACTAACTTCCAGGAAACTAAGATAGTTTTATGAAACTTTATGAAGACACATTGTTGCTGAAAGAAAACCTCTCACAGTTAAGAACAGAGTCTCTAAGAATATAAGCTTCAATTATACTCTGTTGCCTGTTCAAAATATAATTTATGTAAACAACTAAAATTCAACTATACTCTGTTGCCTGTTCAAATTTTTTTAAAACAACCAAATTTACCTCAATCTCATCCCTTGCCCTATTCCTAACTGTGCTTGCTCAATAAAATCAACCTTACTGTTTGAACTTTAGCTCGTGTCAAGTGCAAATCAACCTTTATGTTTGAACTTTACTTTATATCATGTGCCATTTCCAACAGGATTTATAAGAGGGCTCCTGCTTAGTGACAATAAATCTCTGACCTGGGCAAAAGCCAAATAACTTCTCTATCACAGGGTGGGACATGCAGAAAATTATAATTCTATTTTTAAAACACGTTACTAAGAGGCTGCTCAGATAGAGTGGTGAACAGTGTTTTGGTGGGAAAATGTGCCTCCCAGAGAAGAAGCAGGGGTCCATCATAACAGGTTTTTAAAAACTGCCAAGATCACAACTGGTATCAAATTAGAGAATCATGAAGAGAGAACCACGCAATTTGCAAGGACAGGCAGGAAATTAGAGTTACTATTCAGCTGTGCTAGCACATTGGTCAAAATACCCCCCTCAACTTTTTTCAATTTAGTGGCACAAGACTAAAAAAGCTCTTCAGAGCTTCTGCTAGAGGACTCCTCCCCTGTACAAATTGCAGCCCTGTGCAAAACCTGGTGGAGTTGTAGCCAACTTTGCACAAGCGTGCGCACACACACACACACACACACTTTGCCAACAATCACAGCTTGGAATGCCAGTGTCAGTAGGTTCTGCTGGTGCATTCTGTACACCTAACATGTTTCCTCATGTTATGAGATAGTCACACTTTCCCAGTTTTCACAGTGACTGATAACACAGCAGAGAATCCCCTAGTGCCCCACAACATGAAAAATGAGGTTTCACAGCTGCTTGTCAGTTTCAAAAAAAAGTCTCGTCTATTTCAAGTTGAGGTTTTCCCCTTTGCCTGCCTTCCTTTCTGGTCCCTTTCATTCTATGAACAAATGCTAAAATGCATGTACAAAATCTGAACCTCGAGAATTTAAATGGAAGGCACTTACTGAACACTACTGTGCAGCTGCAATCGGGCAATTGTGTAAGTTTTTTTTTAAAAAAAACTTTGGACACCACCAGTGTTCCCTCTAAGCTGAGTTAGTGTGAGCTAGCTCACAGTTTTTTAGCCTTCGGCTCACACATTTTTGTATTTGCTCAGGAAGGATGGCTCCAGAGCAAACTAATTGATGCGGTAGCCCAATCGCTGGCTCACAACTTTAATGCCAGCAGCTCACAAAGTAGAATTTTTGCGCACATGACTCTACAGCTTAGAGGGAACATTGGACACCACCCCCCACATGTCAAAAGTGACATTCCACTCTGATTTAGAAAAGTGCATTTTTTAAAAATTGTAGCTGCACAATAATGCACTGGAGGAAAAAGAATGGTATGTAAGGTGGGCACAGGATCTGAAATCAAGATTAAAGGCTCACTGCTCTGAAAACCCACAGTAAGATGTGTGTGCGTAATGGGCCTTTGTCTTCAGAAGTTTGTTATCAGGGTTAAAGGAATCTATTTGGGGACTGTGATGTCATTGGTGAAGTAACATCTTACAAGCTTTAAACAAGGTGTAAATTCCTGAGGCAGGGAAAAGTAATTAATTGAACTACTATAGTCTTTAAAACTGTGCAGAGGAGTTTGTGTGTAACTTTTAATGAGCATTAATGTTGCCTTTCTTAATTTGAGGAATTAAGAGGACTTGCTTGACTGTAGTGATTTTGTCCAGAACAGATCTGTGCCATTTTTTTCTGCTTTAAGATGATGAAAGAAGCCATCAATACCTTACCAGACACTATATGTTTAACACTGACATTATAATTAATTCATATTAATAAATGTATACTGTTTCTATGAAATTGTCTTATTAGGATACATACTGTAGTTTCAGTAGCATGCTTTATAACAGAATGAAGTACTGAACAAATCATGTGTTCGGCGCCTACAGTGTTTTCCATATACTATCTAAATGCATATCAGCTTTTTATAACCAGATGTCTGTTTTGCAGTTTCAGAGTATTTTACCTGCTATCTTCTGCAATATCAAGATGGCTATATTTATTCTTGGCCCTGGGTTTGGGTCTGTACAGGGTTTACCCACCCAGGCCAGTCCAGGGATGGGAGGGAATCCAGTACTTTTCAGTACATTAAACAACAAGCCACGAGACCGTCTGTACCATCTCTAGTCTTCACAACAATTTGCCACCAGAACCTCTTTTCACTAGTCCCTGCCTTTCCTAAGGGAGAGATCCCAACCCTTAGTTAGCATCTGGGATTTAACACAATAGCAACTCTATCCAGAGGTGCACACTCTTACCAAGGTAGCATATGTGGTCAGGGTTAGGCACCAGGCTTAGACTTGGGATTCAGTTACAACATCAAAAACAATTTAGCAATAAGAAGGATCTTTATTCAGTACAGAGCTTAGCATAGACTACAAGAGATTACAAAAATAACAAAGGCTAGGGCTGTTTGCCTTAACTAAACATTAATGATTCATAGTTACCACGTCAGGAGTATTCATCAGTCCAAGATAGTCCAAGGGATTTTGAAGGAAAATCCCATTTTTGCCCACCATGTGCTCCAAGTCACAAAGCAACTCTTTGTCTTTCAAGAGACAGCATTTCAGGTGCAATAAACCAGACAATGACAAGAGGAGGAAGCGAGAGCAAAAAGCAAGAGCAAGAGAACATACTCCCCTAGGGATCAAACAATTATACCCCAATTCCAGTCACAAATTAGATGTGACCATCAGCCAATTCCGAGTGGGCATGGGTGTACCCAATTATTGGTTGCCATAGCTGTGTGTGGGGATAGGCTATAAGTTTGGAACCCCGCCTGCAGTCATCTGACCCCAAACTCCAGCTACTTCATGGTCTACGTGACTAGTCGAATGTGGGCCAGAAAGTGGATCCATGAGGTCTGGCGTTTGGCATGAAAGTGTGAAAGAATTTGGGTTTATGGCGTGGCTATTGAGGCCATGTGGCCTCACCAATTTGCTTGCAACAGGAAACAAGACACAGCATGTTATCAAAAGACATCACAAGAGAAGGCATGTGAATATAGAAGTAATATTTCTATACAGGGTCATATACATATAGTTCCAGTTTTGTTTTTTTGAAACATCATGTTCTGTAAACTGCAACTTGGGAGGGGGATTTGTCATGCATAATAAAATATCACAAACAGCCAGTAATACCATTATTTTATATTAGGAAAAAGGCCCATTGTGGAAATAAATACAACGATCTCTAGAAAGAAGCTCTGGGCGGGTGCCCCAGCCTTGGACACTCAGTGTCAATTTGCTGTGGCGACCTCAGCAGGGTATAATGACACTGAGTCCACCATTTTCTCCAGAGAAACTGATCTCTGCTACCTTTAAGAACAGTTGTAATTTTGAGTGATCTCCAGCCCTCACCTGGAGATTGGGAATGATGGTTCCCCAGAAGGGAATGGTTGTTTGAAGTGTGGAGTCTATGGCTTTGTACCTGTCCGAGGTCCCACGCCTCCTGAAACCTCACCCTTTCCAGGCTCCATCCCTCACATCTCCAGGAATTTCCCACCTGGAGTTGGCAACCCTATCTCCTTCCCAGCCAATCATCAACCTACCTTTATTTCACCCTCACTCTTCAGCTTTCTACCCCCCACACACCTGCAGCCTCTCCCATGCTCTGAAACCCTGACTGCTACGTCACATTGGCTGTCATATGGGGGCCACCTCAGCAGCATATAAGGATACAGAGCCCACCATTTTCTCCAGGGGAACTGATCTCTGCCATCTGGAAAGCAGTTGTATTTCTGAGTGATCTCCAGCCCTTACCTGGAGATTGGACACATTTTACCTCAGAACAGAAAACTGTTTAGAATGTTAGAGGCAAAAGCCAATCAAGTTGTGTATGCAAACGACCTCTGTGTTCTGAGGCAAAGGCCAATGAGGCTGCATATGCAAATAACCTCTGTGTTCTGACCGGCTACTAGAGGGATAGGAACAGCAAACTGTTTAGAATGTTGGAGGCGAGACTCAAGCAATGCAGCCAGTGGATAGGGACAGATTCGCAGGGCGCCAACCAATTCCGGACCTTATGGAATGTTCTAGAGAAGTGCCACTACCATTCGGCTTTTATATATAAAGGAGATGCAGTGCAGAATATACATTAACAGTACGATAAATAGGTAGTTGAGGGCAATGTTTGTGTTAAAGATAGACGTGTGATGGAAACTTTGAATTATGAGGTCATTAGTAATGTAATAGTCTTTACATATATGAATACAAGGACTAAGAGGGTGAGCAATCTTATTCAAGTGTGATGACCATCTCTGCCTACCCCTCTGCTGTCAGAATTAGCAGGGTGGCTATCAGAAACAGGGTGTTTTGTGCTGCAGCAGCTCTGGACATATTCTTTTCGTATATACTTTAATGGGATTAAATGTCTGGATAGTGGTTTTTGTCCATGTGTTGTGAGTAGTTCTTTCATTGTTTCTTTCACAGCAAATTTACACACTCAGATTTGTTTTAACATGCATCAAGCTTGCAGTGTCTGTCAGCAGGACGATGTAACTCTAGGACTGCACTACCAGTTCAATAATCTCTTGTCTCAAAAACGAAACAGATTGTCAGTGCTGATCATCTTTTATTATTAAGAAGGAGAGGGGGGTTCTTAAACTCTACAGAGACTGGGTGGTCTCTTGCTGTATTGAACTGTTTGAAGCCATAGTTAATAAAATCAGACTATCATGGATGACTAAGATAAAACCCAGGAGCAGCATGTGTAATTTTTGCTAACCGAATGTTCATAATAGTATCACTAGTAATATAATACTGAATTTAGTAATTATATTACTTACATTTGTAAATCATTAGAGTTTAGAACATTTGGAATTATTTCTGAACTTAAAGCAATTACTATCTGATTAAGGGAGCTTTGACCCTCAAAAGCTTATATCCTGGAAATTTTGTTGTTCTTTAAGATGCTACTGTACTTGAATCAAGCAGTTTCCAAGTCATAGATAATAATTTTGAAAGTCACTGGTTGTAGTTGTTACCCACATCCATGGGCCTGCATTGCTCTGGCTCAGTTTGGATAATATGTGTTTTAATTCAGCCAATTATGGTTGGTGTGATTGTTGGAGCGCCGAACACTCCACACACTATGGTGAGTTGGGGTATATCAAATCAGGACCTGAAATTATGATCTGACATTGGTTCATTAACCACAAACATGGTTTCATGCTACATTCCTCAACACCCCATGGGGTGCCTGATGTATCTCGTCGAAGAAGGCGGGGTAAGGGTGAAAATCCCATGCAAGCAGAATGCTAGGTTCACAAACTAATCATAGTTACAATAAATCATGGTTTTGTGTTATGTCTGATCTGAGCCTTTGTATTAGGTTGCCCTGCAGAGATTACGCTACCTTTTATTGGACTCACATTTTGCAGTTAAGGAGAATGAATGGTTTATTTTCATAGGCTAGTTATATAAAAACACATTGTTTTTATAGGGGGTGTTGGAGACATTACTTCCTAATAAAATATGATAAATGTTCTTCCATTCTTCCTCTGACTAGCTTCTCTGAGATTTACTTCTCATTCCCATACTTTAAGAGTCCATTTACTTGGCCAGCCATATTAGTCTTTAATGCAACAACAGTTGTGACAGTTGTGAAGTACATTGGGTTCTGGCCTACAGGAGGGACTGCCCTGCAGTCTGCTGTGACTATTTTGTTCAATACTTTGTGGATGCAATCTCTTGCATCTATTCTGTCCTGCTTGAGCCTAAGGTCCAGGATCCTAGACAGGGTGCTGGAGCCGACAACACAATGGCATGGATGTTGTTCCAGCAAAGGTTAAAGGTGAACTGAGGCCTTAAACACTC
>NW_015170932.1:401123-432755 GCF_001447785.1 Gekko japonicus | reverse complement strand
CAGGTTCTGGGGTGGACGGTGCAGGGTTCAAGTCTGAATTAAAAGGCAGGGGTGAATCCCAGGATGAGCAGGCTGACTCAGAGTCTTGGGGCTCCTGAACATCAAGGGAGGCTCCTGGAGGTGTCTCAACTGCCTCATTCTGCAATGGTGTTAGATACCCAGCTGCCTATCAGCCTTTGGTCTCTTCCCCTGACAAGGAGGAGTCCATACACTGGTCTATGGCACATTCTGACTTGGAATGTCCATTAGTGGTGACTGGATCAGATAGTCCCAGAGTGGCAATGTGTCCAGTTATGTGGGATACCTTTTAGCTTATTCAGTCTGAGAATGTGGACAGGATTCTTGGAAGTCTGAGACCTGACAACCCTTGTTCCTCTTGGCTGTCTAACTCTGCTTGGCGGGGGGGGGGAGGACTGGCAGACTAGGTCTGGGAGACAGTAAAACCTCCTTCGGAGAGGGGGTAGTCACCTTGAAGCAGGCTGTAGTACATCCACTCCTGAAAAAAAAACTTACTCGGAATGCTCATTCTCAAAGGTACCATTCTTGGCCAAGGTGATTGAAGCAGCAGTGGGTGGACAACTTCAATGATTCCAGTTTGGTGTAGTGGTTAAATCCATGGACTCCAATCTGGGAGAACTGGGTTTGATTCCCCACCTCCACTTGCAGCTGCTGGATGACCTTGGGCAAGCCATAGTTCTGTTAGAGCTGTTCTCTCAAGGACAGTTCTGGAAAGAGCTGTCTCAGCCCCACTTACCTCACAGAGTGGAGTTCGTAAGCCACTCTGAGACTCTGAGTGAAGGGTGAGATACAAATCCAATCTCTTCTCTTCTTCTGAATGAAACAGATTACCTGCATCTGCTCCCATCTCTTCAGATCTGGTTATGGAACTGTAATGTCTTTGTTCATTCCGGTGGATTACCCATGCTGGGACATGGACTGGGAAGTGCAACTCTATTGATTTTCCTTGACCTTCTGGTGGCTTTTGATATCATTGATCATGGTATCCTTCTGGAACATCTTTTGAGGTTGGGACTGGGAGGCACTGTTGTGCATTGGTTTCAGTCCTACCTCAAAGGTAGGTTTCAGAGTCTAGTGCTGGGGGACTGGTGCTCAGCCTTTGGCCTCTGGCTTGTGGTTCCATCTTCTTCCCTATGGTTTTTAATATCTACGTGAAGCTGTTGGGAGAGGTCATCTGGAGATCTGGGCTCAATTATAGCTAATACATGGATGACACTTAGCTCTATCTTACGTGTCAAACAGATCCCAGGGAGGCTATGGAAACCTTGTATTGGTGCTAGAGGCAGTTTTGGGATGGATGAAGGCAGGCCCATAGCCCGGATTTTGTGGCCTGTGGGGCAATTTGTTTCTGGTGGGGCTGACATTCTCAGTGCAGAAAGAAAAGCCAGAGTTCCGAGGATTATGACTCAGCTACTCTTCTCTCTCTGAGTCTTCTCAAGCTGTCTGTTCTACACAGGTGTTCTTATGCTAGCAATCACCCTTAGCCTATTAACCATTTAGCCAAAAGGAAGCTGTTACCAGGTTAGATCTCTAAATTACAAACGGTCAACAACTTTATTTATTTATTGTTAACATTTTTACCCCGCCCTCCCCACGAGCGGGTTCAGGGTGGCTTACAAGAGGGCACAAGATAAAAACAAGATAAAACAGTAAAACCATTAAATAACAACAAAAACAAAAATAAAGTGCTCCATACAAACAAGATGGTCTCCGAAGATGGTATCAATCATTTCATTGGGGTGATATTGTCCTGTTGATGGTCCAAGGCCAGTCCAGCGGTATCAGTGCCATGCAAGATTGTGGCAGATCTTCCCCCTCCCCAACTAAATTATAGGTAAATGCTAAATTCCTGTCCTTTAAATAATGGTTTGGCTCCAACCTGCTGGTTCACTGGTGAGAAACAGGGGATGTGGTCCCTTTTGACTGACTGGGGAACCTTTGTCAGCAATCAGTATAACACTGCATAGTATTCTGCATGGACTACGAATTTATGACATCTTTATATCAATCCTATCAAAAGATATCAACATGTGCTTTTCAATACATTGCTGCTGTTCACTCTGCTAATGAGCAGACATATTAATGTGAGACCTGTAAAGACAGGTTCTAAATAAGAAACTCACATTCCTGAGTTAAAGAAAGCTTATTCCACAAGTTATTTATTTGGCCATATGATTATGCCTGTTTATAGAATATCACAAGAAGGAACTTAATCTAGGGTATACAGACACTATGCAGTGTAAGTGGAGCTTTTCTGTACAGCTCCATATTTCAATCCAGGTGTTCCCTGCTGAATATGGTAATAAACTTTCCCGTAAGCTACAAATGCTTTGCCTCCTTAAAATATTTTGCAAGTATGTATGAGACTTTTAAGACAGTGCATTTTCTGTTTGTAAAAACTGGATTTTTTAAAAAATGATGCTGAAACAAATGTTAATCAGGGAGCTATTTTTCCACTGCATTGTTCTATAATGTAAAACAGAGGAGTGAAAGTGTCATGTAGCAATTAATTTAAAATGATAGCTTTAAAATACAGTTGGAATGTGGATTCTTCTATAACTGTCAGGACTTTGGCATATACAGTGCTGGGGATTAGAGGAAACTGGATTTAATGAACTATGAGAGTCACAATGCAGAATTTTGGGAAGACTGCCTCCAATTATGCTATTGTAAGCCCCCTGGCCTGCTTAAATCATCAACAAGCCCCTTGTCTGAAGTATTCTTCTTTCAGGAAGTTCATCCTACTTTTACAACAACAACGGACTTTTCGGGTGCTGCATCCTCCTGCCTACTAGTTAAGCTACAAGGAGCAGCCTGCCTGGCAAGATTCAGAAATCTGTTAAAAGCTATTCTGTTCTGATGTG
Source organism: Gekko japonicus (assembly GCF_001447785.1). Classification (NCBI taxonomy): domain Eukaryota; kingdom Metazoa; phylum Chordata; class Lepidosauria; order Squamata; family Gekkonidae; genus Gekko; species Gekko japonicus. The sequence goes on along the minus strand of NW_015170932.1, from coordinate 429,873 downwards.
TGTTTGGACTTGGAAATTTTCTCCTAGTAGTTGCTCAGTGATAATTTTTGTCTTTGGACTCTATCTTGGTATAGAGATGGAGAGTGAGACTGAATTAGTTTATATGACACACAACACACAACAAACCTTTATTGGTAGTGCTCTTGGGGGTATATGTGGGGAAACCTGGTAACAGCTTCTTTTTGGCTAAATGGTTAATATTTGTCCCTAGAATCCTTATATATGCTTTCTGAGTCTGAGGCCTTTTTAAAAATAAAATCTAGATTATTGGGATAAGAGCTACAAACTCTTTATCGCCTGGCTAACAGAACCTGTTCTCCCTTACATCTGGGGATTATTCCTAATGCAAATCTTCCAGCAGTATACCTCTACCACCTCATAGCTCCTAATTTGCGTAGAGCCATATCCTTGGCTAGATTTAATGTTCTTCCTTCAGCTATTTTATCTGGCAGATTCCAAGGGATTCCCTATCCTAGCAGGTGCTGTCCTTGTAGGAAGGATTGTGTTGAAACTGTTGCCCATGTTCTCTTCCAGTGCCCTCTCTATTTGGTGTCCCGTCGGGATCTTCTATATCCCATATTAGGCCATTTTTTAGAGTCCCCTGATGATTTTAAGCTTCTTTTCTTGCTCGATAACACAGACACAGAAATAACTGAAATAACAGCAAAGTTTCTTTGCAGTGCCATGGCCCTACGGCCTGATAAATGATATGATGAATTAGGTTTTTCTGTATGGCGATACTCTGTGATGTTACTCGGCAATTTTAATTTGACTCTGTGTGTATTCAGATTACTGTATTTTTATTTTTTTTTATTTATATGCCAATAAAAGGCTTTGGATGGATGGGTACGCTATTGGTAGTCAGTGCAGCACTTTAGATGACAGTTCTCAGCTGCTGCAAGTTAATCAGTTCTGCCAGGCTATGGAACAATTCTGATAACAAGCCAGCAGGTGGGGGCAATGACTTGTGTAGTCAATAAAACTAACACTTGGCAGAAAAACTCTCTTAAAAGAGACCAGTTTCTTGATACAGAGTTAGAAGGGATGCTAGAGGTCATGACCAGATTTTATCCCAGTCTGAGGTTGAGAATATAGTTTCACAGTCGGTTTGCCAGGCCTCTTGGTAGCTTAAAGGTTTTGTTGATGGAGAGTGAAGTAACTCTTTGTATATGAGCGAGATGTCACCATCACTTCGATCCCACTCATTAAATATTCAAAATCAATGCTATAAAATCCTTACCAGATGGTACCTCACTCCCACGAGATTTCATAAAATATCCATGTTGAATCCCTCACACTGCTGGTGATCCTGTGGTGAACGAGGTACGTTCATCCATTGTTGGTGGACATGTACATATGTTCAACAATTCTGGTCCAAAGTAATTTTATCAATCAAAGATTATCACAGGTTATTTTATTCCTATGCAACCTGACATACTTTTAGATTATTGGAACAATTCCCATATCCCATAAAGTTGTGAGCAAGCGATTTGGCTACGGCATAAATTAGTTTGCTCTGGAGCCATACTTCCTGAACTAAGACACAAATGTGTGAGCCAGAGGCTAAAAAATTGTGAGCTGGCTCACACTAACTCAGCTTAGAGGGAACGCTGGTGGGAACATCTGACCCAGGAACTGGGATGTCTCCTCTTTTGGATGATGTTATACTACCCCTAAAGGAGCAGTTTTGTAGCTGGGATATACTTCTGGACTGTGACGTCCTCTTGGATAAACAAGTGGTAGAGGACCAGGGCACCTTTCACCACCTTCAGCTGGTGAGCCAGCTATGGCCCTTCTTGGGCATAAAAGTTCTTGCCAATATAATTAGATTAGACTACTGCGGGGCACTCTACATAGAGCACTCTTGAAGTATGTGCAGAAGCTACAGTGTGTACATAATGCTGTGGCCAAAATGTTGACTGAAGTATACTATAGGAATCAAATCACTCTTGTCTTGTTCTAGCTACACTGAGTTTCAGTTTGCTTCCAGGTCCAATTCAAGGTGCTGTTTTTGATCCTAAAGCCTTATACAGTTTGGGGCCAGCATACCTGAAGGACCATCTACTTCCATATGAACCTCCCTGACCACTCTGGTCATATTCAGAGGCCCTGCTTTGGGTTCCCTCATTGTCTGAGGCAACCCAAGGAGAGCCTTTTCACATATGGTTCCAATCTTTCTCCCTCTGTCACCGGCTTCAGCTACTGGATGACGGCACTGACCTGGATGGCCCAGGCTTGCCTGATCTTGTCAGATCTCAGAAGCTAAGCAGGGTCGGCCTGATTAGCATTTCAAAGGAACACCAAGGAAGTCTAGGGTCGCAACAAGAGGCAGGCAATGGCAAACCACCTCTAAAATCTCTTGCCTTGAAAACCCTATGTGGTTGCTATACGTTGGCTGCAACTGGACAGCATTTTCCACCACCACTACTACCATTGGGTGAGGATTTTTGGGGGGTATTCCCTCCTCCCTGTTTGTGTGTCTATCTGATTATATTTTAATGTAATTGTTTGAAATATCAGTGTATCTCATTCTCAACATGGCCAGATCTGTGGATACTTAAATATGGAAACTGGAGCCATGAATAGACAAGACAGGGTTTTTTTAAACAAACCTGAAAACAGTGCCAGATTTGCAGAAACATCTGAAATGTAAAGATATTTGAAATCTGGACTTAATGGACTGGTGATATCACAGGGTGATGGTATCACTTCCATTCCAACTCAGAAGTGACATCATTGCACTGGAGGTGACAATACAGCATTTACTCCAAACACTGTGGTTTAACCATAGAGTTCTGGGTAAATGCAAGAGCATAATCTGGCATTATGATGTCATTTCTGGGTCATGCCAGAAGTGGCATCATTGCTCTGGTTACTGCCCCTCATTTTGTCTCCCACTGCAGCAGGATACTTGGTAAGCTTACCATCACTTCATGACTAGACCCAGCCCAGCAACTAGTACTGTGCAAATCTGCCACAGTTTTCCTAGTGAGAGGGTGTCAGAAGGAGGGAAGGATAGAAAGCTGAAGATGGGGGGAGATAAAGGACAGTCTGGGGGGATTTCAGGAAGGGGAAGGAGTTGGGTTGGGGAAATGAGATGCCCCCTGCAAGTCCTTGTGAGTCCTCCTTATATGCATTTGAAACATAGTTTTAATATTTTGACTGTTCACCATGTTAGGGACCCTACGTTGGGTGCAAAGGTGGCCTACAAATGTTTTATATAAAATAAGAAATATATAATCTGTCACTTTTTAATATGTAAATTGTGGTAGTGCACATACTCAATATCATTCCTGTGTCAGGTTTGGTGTGCCTACCCATTGGTCTCAGTCGGGAGAAAGTTAGACATGAATACCAGTGGAATTAACTGGACTTAGTGAACCTAGTTATTGCTTAAGTGGTAAGTATCTGTCTGGTTTATACTACTTCAGATGGTGGCTCATATGACAGAATGTTCTGCCATACCAAAGGAATGTGTTGGATCCAGCACAAAATATCCTCTTGCACTAAGGCTCTTGTGGAAAAACAAGAAAAAGGCCACAGTAGCTGCTTGTGCTAAGTCAGATTTATTGTATTCCTGCTTGCATTTTTGCTTGTACAAGACCATGTGCAAACAATTCCTGGGCACTGTAGTATATAGGGAGGCGAGTGTTATGTGTTGCAGAGATTCTTGTGCTCAGCCTGCTTATGTTTCCATTTGAGCATTGCTGGATTCAATACACGCCAATACATGCTAGGTTTTTTTGTGTAGGAATTCCCACTGAAGATTAAGCAATCCTACAACTAGGTATGGGCACAAACGGGCTAACAAACATCAGTAAATGAAGACCTGCCACAAACTTCCATTAATTTTAAGGCAGTTCATGGCGGTTCTTGAAGACCAGAAAGCAGGGGTTTAAATGGCTTCATGTAAACCTCTGCTTTCTGCTCTTCACAAAAAACAGCTGAGTGGTGGTGAGCAGAAAGCAGGAGTTTAAATGGCTCCTGCTTTCTGCTCCACACAAAAAGTTCAGTTTGTGTTCATCTCTACTTGCAACTCTCCACCTGCCGTCTAAAGTAGTACAACCTTATGGCAACCTAGCCCCATTCCTTTACTCTGACACAGGATTTTCCTTCTGTTTTGTCTTTCCTTTCTGGCTGAGCAGCCCCTTTATCTATTTTCTTCTTTTCTGAAGATTTATGGCTGTCCCACGCTGTCACTTAATTGTATTTTGCTGCTCGCTCAGCACAGAAACTTGAGGGAAGAGATGAAGTCACCCTTTTAACTTAAACTTCTGAAATAAGGTTGCCAGGTCCTTCCCGGCAACCAGCAAGGGATGGGAAGGGACTTACTGGGAGCAGCAGGGAGGCCCTTCCAACTACAGCAACCTGTCTACATCACTGCCCACATGACTCAGAAGTGATACTACCACTTCTGGGATGCCAGGGTGACACTCTGGTATTTGGGTAAAACTCTATGGTAAATTTGGCTTCTACCATAGAGTTTTTGGCTAGATATTAGAGTATCACCCCCAACATCCTGGAAGTGACAGTGTCACTTCTGGGTCATGTGGCCAGTTATGTAGACACATTGCTGCATGTGGGAGGATTTTCCCTCTTTTTTTGGTGTAAGTTCCCCCCTGCTGGCCAGCTGATCAGTGTTGGGGAGGTGGGGCCTGGCACCAGGGGACCCCTGCCTCCACTGGGGGGGGGGTCTGGCAACCTTGTCCTGAAAATGGCACACCAGAGGCTTTAGAATGTTCAAAAATAAACAAGATATTTTATTCAATATAGAGTGGAAAAAGTCAGATGAAATTATGGGTAAAATGTCTGAGGTAAATCAATAATGAACTCTGAGATAACTTAGTAATTTCACATTCATATGTTTCCAACAAGTGAGAGTTTAAAGCTTATCACAAAGTCTTGGAATCTTAGAGATGTATCTGAAGAAGTGTGCATGTACATGAAAGCTTATACCTTCAATAAAACTTTGTTGGTCTTAAAGGTGTCACTGGACTCGAACTTTGTTCTAAACACACCAGTTCACTTTCTTGAGTTTAACTGAGGCTGTTTCCGCAGTACAGACTTGCCCCCATTTACCGGTGATTTGAAGCTGGATCTGTTTTATCTTTGCCGCTTGTCAGCATTTGCCGGCAGTTTTTCTGCCTCTAGTACTCTGCATTAACTGCAGGTTGTAGCCACTCTCCCTCCCATCATGCATTTCTGTGCCCGATGGACAGCCTTTTTGGTGCATGCATGGTTGTGTTACAATGTAACCACAGTGTCATAAAAGGGGGGAAAATCATGATCACATCACTGTCCTATCAAAGAAACCAGTGCACTGATTGGCTGCGGTAGCCACTTGGCTCTAAATCAGATCTCCCAAATAAACTTGCTTAACACCATTTTTCAGAAGCAGGCATTTACATAGCAGGGGGGGGCTTGTTTACTTTTGTTGTTCAGTCACACAGTCAAGTTTGTGATTCATCCAGGCTGGCATTTCGCATGATGTACTCTGCATAAATAAATTAAATAATCAGGGTGACAGTATACATCCTTGTTGTACTCCTTTTCCTATGCTAAACCAACTGATTGGTTTAGACTCCACCCTCCAAGCCAGCCATTCCCTCATGGGGAACCATTGTTGCCAGTCTCCAGGGGAGGGATGGAGATCACGCAGAATTACAACTGCTCTTCAGATGGCAGAGATCAGTTCCCCTGGAGAAAATGGTGGACTCTGTATCATTATACCCTGCTGCAGTCGCCACAGCAAACTGGCGCAGAGTGCCCAAGGCCGGGGCACTCTCCCAGAGCCTCTTTCTAGATCTCGTATTTATTTCTGCAACGGGCCTTATTCCTAGTAAGTTATAATGGTTAAAAGCAATCCAAACTTTATTCAAAAGGCATCAACAGCTGGACAAAACTGAAAACCAGATCAAATTAACAGACTCTTTCTCCATGTTACCTTGTGTGATCATAATATACATGAATAGTAGACATTTGCCCCCCAAGCCGGAATAATGACGCAGACACAAATGTTGGGTTTAACTATTGGGCCACTTTATTAACTGACAACTTTAAATGGAACCAAAGACAAGGGCAACACAGCTTGCAGTATGATCAAGGCCAGAGGTCGAGGACCCCTCCCTTACCTCTTCAATAGGGCGAGCCACCCTGCCCTGGGCAAGAGTCCACTGCAGGGGCTCCCGCCCAGCCAGCTAGCCATTGCAGGACAACCCTGTAGCCCCATCCCCCAAGCCACAAGGTTCAAAGAGAGGACCTAAACAGGGCTGTCCCGAAGGCAGTCTCTATTTCCCACCCCGTGCCGCAAGGCACAAAGACTGTACTCACAGGACCCCTTCAACCCCAAATGTGGGGTGTCAGCTGGTGCTCACCGGACTGCAATCTGTATACCACCTAACAACCTGCCATCTCTGAGGCCAAACCTCTGCTTAGGCCTCTGAACCCCACCAGGAGGCCCAAGGCCCCCCAAAGCCCTTGCCATAGGTTGTCCAGGAATATGTCCATGGCCAATTCTGAAGGGTGTATACCATCCTAACAGTCAAGCTCAGCCTGCCCAGCATAAAGCTCAGGAGTGGCAAAAGACCCCAAATCGCCTTTAGAACTCGTTGCAGAACTCTATTCATCTTGCAGCGAGCCTTTTCGATGGCAAGCAGACTCCCAACCCCCCGCCAACCTGGCAGGGCATCATAGCCGCCCAGATCAGCAAAGTGAGGCCACCGCCTGCGAATAAACTGGAAATCATCCCCGGCCTGATGGATTAACGCCTCGCCCTCGATCAGGCCTAAATCATTGCCTCTTGAACGAGCAACCAGCACCTGAGGCTGAGGGCTGACCATCCCCTGGCGCAACAACTGCAACAGGTCCGGGCACTGTAGGCCCTGGCACTGCTGCCAGTCCACAGTGCTCCACTGGCCAAGGCCCAGCTGAGAGCCAACTGGCATCCTCTTGGCCACCCCGCGTCCCAGAATGTGGGTAGGCCTTCCTTGAAGACACGCTGCGGAGCTCCTCCTCAGCCGACGACTGCTCGGGACTGCTGAGGAGGAGAGGTGGGGCCAGGCTTTAAGCCTTCTCGGCCCCACCCCCTCCTGATGCCCGTATGTGGCGCGTTTTGGTGCCCAATTCCCAGCCTGCCTCTTCCGGCTGGGAGGCAAAGGCGCCCCCCAGCCCAACGGCTGGAATGGCCGTGGGCTGTTGAAACGTGTTGTTGGTGTGAATATTGTCCACTTTCCAATTCAAGCCCCAGACCACATTACAACAGGCTAAGTGAAAGAAAACTTCCTTTCTTCCACTACCTTTGAGTTCCAATGAAGCAGTTGCATTCTGCATTTGGACGTCTTCTGATCTGAGCCAGGAATTTATTAAGGAAACTCTTAAAGAATCCATGACAAGTGACAAGAGCTGGAGTAAACAAGGAAACACAGATATTCAGACAGCGTGAAAACAATAAATAAATAAGCAAGTGGACTTTTTTTTTTTTGTAAGTCTGGGGTGGGGGTAAAGTTGTCAAATTGGACTGAGTCCAGTAGCACCTTAGAGACCAACAAGTATTTCAGAGTATAAGCTTTTGAGAGTCAAAGGTCCCTTTGACTGAAGAGAGCTTTGACACTCAAAAGCTAATAACCAGAAACTCTTGCTGGTTTCTAAGGTACTCCTGGACTCGATTCTAACTGTCTTACTGCCTACTCTCTGAAATCATCAAACTGGATGATGTCTTTAATGGCTGTTGGGCATTCTTGTGATTTTTCCATGTTGTGCTATGTGCATTTTTAATTTTCCCATAGATCATTTTTTGATAGAATGGTGGGCTATTGATTTTTTAATTTAAGTGTATATATTTCTGTCTTTGATGGCTATATTCTGGGGGACAAGATGATATACCAGAATTAATGTGAAAGCTAGTAAAGATTTTATCGGTGAGAATGTAGGTCTGGAATTTATCAATCAGAGTGAGGCTTTCTGGACAGAGTTTTAAATTTTATATATGCTGCAGTTTTCCAGTGCTTGGATTTATAAAGTCTGTCCAGATAAATTAAGCCATGCCTTTCACAAGCCCTATGTCAACAGAAGTTGCCTTGCAAATAAAGACTCTGAACACCTGTTCCTTGTTGACTCTAAGTCAAAAGTGTAACAGGCCATTAAGGTTATGCTGCTTACTGTTAAAGACAGCAGAGCAAAGCACGTCAGCAATGAGTGGTGATATGTTCAGGGACAATCACAGACACTTGATTATAAACACAGCACCATGATAACCTTTTCATGTTCCTGGGACTTGATTTACAGCACTCTTGTAATAAATGAGCGTTGGATGGATGCCCCTATTAATCTCAGTATTGTGAAAAACGAATGAAACGTTGACAAAGATGCATGATTCCAGTAAACACAGAGATTTGGGTTATTAAAACTGCAATTGCATTTAATATTTTTGTGGTTTAGAATTAACTACTCTAAACCTTCACAGATAGAAAAATGGGGTTGCAAAGATATTTTCATAAAATAGGATCCAACCAGTTTGGCAGAAAACAGACCTGAAGGTGTCTGTAACATCTTGTTCTCCCTGATGCAGTCTAGTGTCTTCCCCTTCCCTGACTTTCTCTGCATATGCTTACAGTCACACTTAACTATCTTATCTTCCAAAGCTGATCTATTGCACTGAGAGGGGTTCTGGATTTCTGCCCTGGAAGGACTGAGTCAGATTAAGGAAGGAACTAGAGATTAGGAGGAGGAGGAGGAAGCACATGGATCTGAAACAATGGAAGGAAACCTGTTCTTCTCATTAGGGGTATGCAAGAAAAAAAATCGGTTTATTCAGATTTGGGTATATTGGACCCAAATAATAACAATATTCCCAAATATTCCTGAATACCAATATTGGTATTGTATTCAGATTCAGGAAATATTCAGGAATCTGGATATATTCAGCTCTGTTACACCCTATGGGCCATTATAGTCAATGGCAAAATCACATAGGGTATATTCAGTGGGCTGGGGGGGGGGGAGGTTTGAGGTATAGGCACCAAATTTCCAGTGTAGCTTCTGGAGCCTTTCCCCAAAAGAACTCCCAAGTGCCAAAAAGATTGAACCAGGGTCAATTCTATGGGCACCCAAAGAGGGTGCCCCCATCCTCCATTGTTTCCAGTGGTGGGGAAAAAGTTAGCAGGGCAGGCAAGCCCAGCAGTCAGATTCTCCCAGAGAATCTCTGCAGTGGAAAGTAAAGTGTGGGGAGGGGGCATGTTTTCAAGGCCAGCAGCAGAACCAGTGCAGTGTGCCCAGCAGAAACAGTGCCACTGTGGCAGGGCTGCCAACCCACAGGACTAAGGTAAAATCTTAGAATCTCTGAATTACCACCTGGTGTGGGGAGGGGGCATGTTTTCAAGGCCAGCAGCAGAACCAGTGCAGTGTGCCCAGCAGAAACAGTGCCACTGTGGCAGGGCTGCCAACCCACAGGACTAAGGTAAAATCTTAGAATCTCTGAATTACCACCTAGGGGGGGGGGCAGTTCTGTAAGGACAGAAGAACCAGTGCAATGTACTTATGCCCAGCTGCAGAACCCAGTCAGCCTACTAGAGACCAGCAGCACAACCCTGTACCTACCAACCTACTAGTGCCCAGCAGGTGAACCCATTGCCATCGTGGCAAACACCAGCTTAATAGGACTGAGGTCAAGCAGCACAGAATTAAAATCCAGGCAAAGGAGAGGGGGTTGCAAGAACAGCAGAACCAGTCCAATAGTGCTCAGCAGCAGCACAACACAGTGCTAACCTGCTAGTGCCCAGCAGCTGAACCCAGTGCCCTTGTGGCACATGGCAGCTCAACATTACTGGGCTTCTGTGTATTGGGCTGGTCTTGGTTCAGGTGGGCTAGCAAAAGTGCCTTCCCACCCTGCACTTTTGAGTGTTCTGTGGGGCTTCTACTGCCCTTGTTTCTGCCATTATTTTATTTTAAAAACCCTGGTTAGTTCCATTGCTGCCACATTGGCACTGGGTTCTGCTGGACACACTGCACTGGTTCTGCTGCTGGCGTTGCAAACATGCTGCCGCACACTTCACTTTCTACTGCAGAGATACTCTGGGACATTCTGCTGGGCTTGTATTTCTTTGTTATTTCCCCCCATTGGAAACAATGGAGGATGGGGGCACCTTCTTTGAGTGCCCATAGAATTGGACCCCCTGGTCCAATCTTTTTGAAACTTGGCGGTCCTTTTGGGGAGAGGCTCAGTTATGCTGCAAATTTGGTGCCTCTACCTCAACCCCCTGTATAGAAATATTGCTTTCTAAATTCACATGCCTTCTCCTGTGATTACATTCTGTTGACAGGCTGTGCCTTATTTCCTATTGCAAGCCAAATGGTGAGGCCAGATGGCCTGAGCAACTTTATAACCCACATTCTTCACACTTCCATGCTAGAAGCTAGACTTGAAGGCTCCTGGTCTACATTGAACATGTCACATAGGCAATGAAGAAGCTGGGGTTTGGGTCACCTGACTGCAGGGAAAGCCTACAAACTCCTAGCCTATCCCCACACGCAGCTATGGCAACCAACAATTGGCCACACACCCCTGTCCACTCGTGATTGGCTGATGGCCACAGATGATTGCGATTAGATTGGGGTATAATTCCTTTGAACACTATGGGAGTGAGCGCTCTTGCTCTCTTACTCCTCCTGCCATTGTCTGTTTATTGCACCTGAAATGCTGTCTCTTGGGAAACAAAGAGCTGCTTTGTGAATTGGACCACATGGTTGTGCAAGATGGGATTTCTATTCAAAATCCCTTGGTGTTTACTTGAACTGATATACCATGGACCTGTATGGACTATTGAACTTCAATTGGTAACTATGATGCTTAATGTGAAGTTAGGGCAAATAGCCACAGATTTTATATTGTTTTCAGTATCCTCTAATAGTCTGTTTGCTATGCTCTGTACTGAATAAAGACCATTCTTATTTCTAATTGTTTCTGATGTGTAGTTGAACTCCAAGGCTAAATCTTGTGGCTGACGCTGACCACCTAAGCTACCTTTATTAAGAGTAAAGTGTGCATCTCTGAGTAAAGCTGCTGATGTGTAAACCCCAGATGCCAACTAAGGGCTTAAATCTCTTCCCTTAGGAAAGGCAGGGACTATTGAAAGAGATTCTGGTGGCAAATTGTTCTGAAAACCAGAGAGGGTATAGACTACCTCGTGGTTTGTTGTTTAATGTGTTGAAAGTGCAGGGTTCCCTCGCATTCCTAGACTGGACTGAGTGGGGTAATCCTGTACACACACACACCCCAGCCACTGACTATACCCTCAGAGATTTGTCATTGACTATAATGGCCCCATAAGGTATAATGGAGCTGAATAATAGCTGAATAAAGATCTCTATTCGACTACTGAATAGATGCTCTGTTTTGGTATTCGGCGGAATGATTGCCCGATTGGGTAATTATTTGGCTCAGTATATACTGAATGCTGCGGTGGCTCAAGTGGTTAAGACACTGAACTGCAGACTGGAAGGTCAGTAATTCAGCAGTTCAAGACCCGAGTGCCGCATGACAGTGAGCTTCTGTCTCTAGTTCCAGCTCCTGCCAACCTAGCAGTTCGAAAGCAAGAAATTGCAAGTAGATAAATAAGTACCACTTTGGTGGGAAGGTAACAGCGTTCTGTGTGCCTTGGCGTTTAGTCATACCGACCACATAACTACGGAAATGTCTTCAGACAGCACTGGCTCTTCGGCTTGGAAACGGAGATGAGCACCGCAACCCTAGAGTCGGATTCGATTGGCTTTCGAGCAAGGGAACCTTTATACTGAATGCACACCCCTACTCCTAATCACTCTGGGTACTAGTCACTAGGCTTGCTTTTTAAATTGCCAGTGGTTTCTGGCCACCGAGATTGTTTCTAGCTTGTATATAAAGGCTATGGCTTCTGATTATGTGTGCAGACAATTGATTCTTTTATATCCTGTTTAATTGTTTGACAGTTAATGATTGTCGACTAACAACTTTGTTATTGTTTAATCATTTAGTTTTTATGTCACCTGGTTAGCGATACATCTTGTAATCAGTAAGTAAATAAAATAAATGAGATTGATTTCTAAAATTGTGAACTCTTGCATGGTATTTTGCCCATCTAATTTCGACGGTGTCAATCTTCAAGCACAAGTAGATGAGACAACAATAACAAATGTTCAGGTGGTAATTCTTCCCAAAGCAGCTGCACCGGGGAGGGGGGGGAGAGTAGGGTTTTTTGATTAGGAACATGGCATTGGATCAGGGGAATATAATCCTTTCTTCCTCACTGTTTAAATGATGGAAATCATTCCAAGCCACTGTTAGCTAGAATATCAAAACTCGGGGAGGAATTCTTTGTAGGGAATTGTCACAAAGAAAAGTGCTAACTTCCTCCCCCAGTCCAGAGCTGCAAGCCAAATCAGACCCCCCCCCTTTAAAAAATAAAATAAAATAATGTAATTTGGAGATCCTATCACAGATCTCCAATGTGTAATCTAGTAATGCTGTTAGATTCATATAGTCATTCTTAAAATTAGTCTGGATTAGAGTTATACCCTTCTAAGGTCTATTGAAGTCAGAGCTTAAAAGAGTGTATTTCCATTTAGGATTGTAACATGAATTACTCCCTACACTAAACCGTCTGGTGCCAGTGTCTATATGGTTTTCCAATCTTGCCGGTATTTGAATAGCTCAGCTTTGAACAGTAATAATGTAAGCCCCAAAGAAGCTAGAATTTTATGTGCCTTTGAATTGAATATGTTTGAAAGGGGCAGAAAATAATATCTCCCTTTTAAATAGCACTCTAAAAATTAATATATCACCACTGGTGGGATTAAGGTCTTGCAGTATTTGTGCCATTCCTTTAGTTTTATTCCTCGTTTCTGTATTACATAATAAGCATTTTCATGTGAACAGTGAACCTCTTGGCGACAGCTTTTTTTCCTCAGGTTCACAGCAGTGGAAAGTACATTTCTCACTTAAAGTCTTGATAAGATGTTGGACTAAAAATTAAAATATAAACTTTTTGTATTATCTGGATCCATTCCCTGATGAAATAGGAAATTGGCTCTGCTGACCGTTTTTCTGCCCAGCAGGGCTCTTGTTCCTCATGGCTGTATAGTGCATTAGCTGTTGGCATTCATTATTGCTGCCTCCCTCCAAATTTTGATTGAATTGATATCCAGTCCAACACTTTTTCTGGACTTCTTGCACTGGGCAGCAGGGTCATATGATCTAATTATGATAGTTTGCTTTACTGATTTATTACTGTTGCAGGCACTTCATTGCATAAAACTTTTCTTCTTGAAGGTTTCACCCCTAGTCATTTCTTCAGCTCTCATTCACTGATAGCCATCTATGGTTCATTTCTGACAGTTCTGAAAAGAGCTCTCTCAGTCCCACCTACCTCACAGGGTGTCTGTTGTGGGGAAGGAAAGGGAAAGGAGTTTGTAAGCTGCTCTGAGACTCTGAGTGAAGGGCGGGATATAAATACAATCTCTTCTTCTTCTTCTCTTCAATATAATTGGTGTAATAGACAACAGCTGTTTGTAGCATTCTGGTGCAGTTCATCAAAGAAAAATGGGTATGATGTTTTCACTGTATATTCTGTGGTTGGTGTTTCAAGTCAGTTAACTAAATCCCAATTATATAATCATCATTTAATCATAGGCTGGTGTATACTGAAATAACATGTTATTGAGAACGTCAAACTGACCCAACTCAGCACCATTCAGAGGCACAGATTTGCATTTCAGCCTTGGGCCTCTTGCAATCTTGGCCATAAATTATATGCAGAGTAGTACACAGGTGACCTACTAAGTATGTCCCTGGGAAAAGTGCCAGTAACCCTGCATACAAAGATTTGGTAGGTTGTATCTATACAACCATTTTAAAAAACTTGCCTTAGGAGCTAAATTTTGATTTGTGTGGGGAACGCAAAACCCTTAACTTGGATACCTGCGGTTCACTGTATTTATGAAGCAAACTGTTTGGACTTATTACTGTAGCCTCTGGCTCAGCTCACTTTACTTGACCATCTGCACATGTATCCCTCACTCTGCATGCACCTTTCCCTATGATGCACCTTGCTGCCTGTTTATGGCATATTATGTAAACTGGAAGATTTAGGTTAATCAGATAAGGAGTGTTTAGTTTCTTGACATAATATTCAGCCCTGTTCCAGTACAAGAAGCAATCAATATTGTATTGTGCTTGTAGCAGTGAAACCTCTGACACAGATTGGCTAGGCTGGCAATGGTGCTAGAGAATGTCCACAAACATTCCACCTGGCCAAGAATTAAGCTGACAGCAACAAAATGTCCACAGCACACTTTCTGTGATAGCTGATGGAAAGATCTGTACATCTGTCTTAGATTTAAACCCTGCATAAAACTACCACTGGGATAATGTCCTGGCAGCTGATATACCTAAGACCTCCCAAAATAGTTGAAGGTACAGGGGAGAGTAAAGAGCTAGAAGGGACAACAGATCTGAGTGCGAGGCTAGGGTTGCCATATCAAGCTCATGTGTGACTCCTGTGCCTTTAAGACTTCTATTGATTTCTGATAGCTATAAATCCTCCCATTATCAACTGATGTTCCTAAGAAGTTAGTTAGACCAGAAAGCAATGAAATGGGCAAGGCTCTGAATTTCACATATTGATTCAAATGAACCAGTCTTTTATTTGGCTTCTTCTGGAACAGATTTGAGAACTGATATCACAGATAAGGGCTGTGTCCAGGGTTGCCCAATGCCCTGGACCTCCTGGATTGCCTTGGTCCTCCTCCTTACCTGGCAAACCTGGAGAGCCATCCCAGAGAAGCAGGGAGCGAGCAGGGGCTGAAATGCCTCTGATAGCCAACAATGGCAAGCCACTGATCAGTTGGGGCTAGTGGGAAGAGACATCGCTGCAGTAGTCCAGGAAGAGGTTGACTCAGCAACAGCTGAAGCCTTTCCTGGCATTCCACGTGGACCTGGACTTAGGGGGCTGGAGCAGGCTGGGGATGGACAAACCAGCCTAAATGAACCCGGGTTGAAGGAGCAGGTGGAAGCAAACTCCAGACAGGAGAAACATCCCAGGGTTGAAGGGGGCATGCGGGAACATGTGCGGTAGGCAGGGGTCATTTCATAGAAAAAGAGCTAGGGGGACTCATTAGCATAACTCATTAGCATATGCCACACCCCCTGACATCACCGGAAGTGTGTCCTCCCCACAGCCGGCGGCAACCTCCAGCGGGCACCAGCAGGGAGCTCCAGGTCCCGCCCTCCCGCACCTCACCTGCGGGGATGGCGTCCCCCCGCGTCCCCCCCCAAATGACCCCTGGCGGTAGGGGCAGGGGTGAGGCCACTGGAGGGACCCTCGCATGCCTGGGATTAATGGTAGAGGATGTTGCCAGTAAGGTAAGGAATAAGGGGGTGGAGCTGTAGGAGAGAAGATCCTATTGGGTCCAAGGGAAAAGGGGGTGGAGCAACCACCCTTTTGATAGGGACAGTTCTAGATGGCTGAGTGGATGTTTCTTGGCTTTGGGAACCAGCCAGCTGGGGTAAGGGGGTCTTGAGGGAGCAATTAAATCCCCTTGTATACCCATTTTGAGGCCTGGGAAGCCTTCCTGAGCAGAGCTGAAGCCACAATGGAGAGCAGGCAAGTGGGCAAGGTTCAGCACACACCTCACCGGCAGGGTCAAAGCAAGCAGGCTGAACCATGTCCCAGAGACCCCTATTTCTTTTGTTTGCCATCATCATCCTCAGAGACTCTTGATCCTAACTATATTGGTTTGGAACTCAACTTTACTCAGAAAAAGTCTCTTTAAGTTCAGTAGAATTTACATCAAGTGGGTAGAGAAGAATTCGACCTAAATTTAGGAAGCCACTGAGCAAAGTGTTTACAAATACTTGTAAAATTCTGTTTGTTGTTGTAGTTTATTAACTTCCTGACACTTCCATTATTTTAGGATGCTTAAAACTTTCTTGTTGCAAGTTCAAGAGAAAATTTACCAGCTTTTAATCATACTGCATTTTAAAGACTTCTTGACAGTTTCCTAAGTTCTCTTGGTAGAAAGGGATGCAAAAGCCTTTGTAGTTGTAACACTGTCTTACTGTTTTCATTTTTTGTCAAGATGGTTCATCACTTTTTAAAAATTGTTTACTGACATTTTCTTATTCTTTGATTTTGTGTCTATTGAAGGAGTCTAAGAATGTGCATGAAACATAGCATTAGCATTTTTATCTAACCCAACAGTCATTCTTATTATAAAATTCCAAATAAAGAATTACCAGAAATAAACAAAGCAACAAGAAATCAAACTTTGGATAAATAATGTCATATAAGAACTTGTGAGGGTAGTTTTATACCATGGGGCTTACGGTCACCAATTGGCTGGATGAAAGTGGCCTTTCCTTTACAAGAGGCCTAACATGTGGAAATGGGCAGCTGAAACTTTTCAGGTAATGGGGTTAAATAACATCCCCTTGTAACATCCCATTAAGTCTCTATTAAAGGGATAGGAAGTTTCCCCCCCTCCAGGTAGTTGACAACCCTAATGGGGCAAGATCTCGATAACGTCCAACATGAAAAGTTAGGGAACATGTGGGGTAAGAAGCAGGAAAAGATCAAAAACAAATTTTTATTATTGTTTTTTGTATCTCCAGTTACTGTTAAACCACTTTGTAGTTCAAGGATTTAATAGAGCAATCCTAAATCTACTTAGAATCCTACTCAGGTCTTTTCAGTGGGATTTGTGCCCAGGAAGGTGTTTTTAGGATTGCACTGTTAAGTGCCCCTGAACATTGTATTGTGTGAAAGATGCAACCCTTAAACTAATAGATGGATATACAGTGATGGTATCTATGAACCCTTCAGTCAAAACGGGGCTTAAAGGTATTATTTGGTCAGTCAAAGCTGGGAGGTGACTGTTTTTATAAGACTTGCTATTCAGTGAGTTGTGTGCATAGGGTTCAGTGAAAGGTCTTGTCTCAAAAAGAGTTCATTAAATTCATGAGTGGATCTTGCTTGCTTTTTACCTTCTAATAAGCTAATTAAATTCTTATTAGATGCTTCTTTTGCAGCTAGTTTATCAAAGAAGGAACTTCCGTACAAGACTAGCAGGCCAGCATCTTATTATTCAGGAACTGCTATCTTAAACAGGTGGTAGCTGATAATTGAGACATAAAGCCCACAGCTGCGTTAAATGTGTGACACCCAGCAGTACACCAATTTAGGGAGGGCTTATAACTGGAGTATCCTTTCTAAACACTCACAAATGTATGCCCGTGCCAGACAGAATTCAAAGCCAGAGTCCATTATCTCTTGAAACCAGGTTTTTCAGCAGGGGTCATTTCGTAGAAAAAGAGCTAGGGGAACTCATTAGCATAACTCATTAGCATATGCCACACCCCCTGACATCACCGGAAGTGTGTCATAAGGCCACACATCCCGTCCCCAACGGTCCTGGCCGCCGGTGCCGGCCTTGCAGCTCCACTGCCGAGCCCCATGAGGGGCCCAGCGGTGGACCTGCAAGGCCGGCGGGAGTGCAAGGAAGCCCCGCGAAGGCCCTCCCTGGCCCCAGGCAGGCAGGGGTGGGGAGAGGCAGGGAGAAAGCAACTTATACTCCCTCTTCTCCTGCCTCCTCCTGGCTGAATGAGGGCTGGAAGCGGGGCGGCCCGAAGCAGGGGGCGGGGCTTCGTCATGTGCCCCGCCCCCCGTACCTCACCTGGGGGAACTGCGTTCCCCCGCATTCCCCCCCGAAATGACCTCTGTTTTTCAGACTTTTTTGCATTCAGGAAATTTATTCCTCACCAAGTTATTTGCTGAGAAAGCCTTGGACTTTGAGCTCTTTGGAGCTCTTTGGAGAAAGCAGAGGACAAAAATGCACTAAGTAGAAGGACTGAGTATTAGTGAATATTTTGGGAATGTCCCATTGAGTGCACTGGCCAGGACTGTTGTACCCTAAGGAATACCCATATGGATTCAGATAATTTATTCAATATCCCCGTTTCTGCAAATCAGTAGAGATAGTCTTTCCTGTCTTTCAGGGAAGTTGGTCCCCTATTAGCCATTGAAGAGACTCTAGTAAACTTCCAAGGAATCCTAAGATTCACCACCATACACTATTAATAACCTTTTGTCCAGAAAATCCAATACAACTGATGTAAGCATCATAACAGAGAGTGTATAATAATGATCAAGTCTTTTAGTCTTCTGTCTATTCCTGTAAGGTGTATGTCAGTGATCTAACCTCCCATGTAATGAGGCTACAGGTTTATTGTGATAGTCTGAACTCCTCAAGATTTCTTATGGCTAGTTCACATATATATTTACATCACTTGGTATAAAATAGGGTATATTTGAAGGAGTGTCACAGATTAATTGCTATGGATAGAGTGTGTACAGTGTGTCTCAAAGAAGTCAGTTTAGCGAAGAAATGTCATGTTGTGTCATTAGCTATGAGGAATCAGGTGATGTATATCCATGTGTGAACCAAGCCACAGTAGTTTTTCTTGGAAGCAGCCTTATATTGTCAGGACATTAGTCCATCTAGCTTAGCATTCTCTGCTCCTGACTGGCAGTGACCATCTAGTGACTCAAACAGGGATAGGTCTTTCACAATACCTGCTACCTGAAGTACTTATTTCACCAGAGATGCTAGAGACTAAACCTGAGACCTGTTATGTGCAAAACAATGCTTTGCCACTGAGCCATGGGCCCTCCAACTGCCCTCCACAACCTAATCACACAACATCTTATTCAACATGTCTGTCACAAATGACCCCTGCATCTGGGGGTTGGTTGACTATCTGCAACTGAGTAACAGCCCGTTCTGTCCTGAAATAGTTAAATTCAGTGTAAGTTTTCAGTGTAAGATTTCAGTTAATAATTGGATGGTGGGAGGACTGAGTTCACTCATACTATGAATGGAAATTATAATTCAGAGGACTGACCTCCACACTGATGTTTGTGAGGTTATTGCCAAGGAAGCGGCCACTTTAAAGTCACGTCTGTGTGAATTCATGCTTGCTCAAAGTCACTCCTACTTGCTTCACCCAACTCCTGAACTTTTGAGTTTAACTGACTTTGGTAGAATGACAGTGTAAGGAAAATTATAATACATGACTAAGCATGTGACTGTGGTCACCTCAGGGCTCCCTCTGAGTGGGTCTTTGCTGGCTCCACCCTCTCTGCTGGCCCATTGTCAGCCAGACAGCCCTGTCTCGTTTCCTGGCTTGGCTGGCCTTCCGCCATTTGGCCTGCCCCAGCTGCACTGCTGCCAGGATGCCACCCACATGTCAGTGAACCCCATCTGTGTATCAGGGTTGGTGGCATTTTGGGGCTTCCCATAGTCCTGGTTGACCTCCTGTCTGTTTCTCTGGCTCATTTGGCACCACAAGTAAATCCAGACAGGTCTCCACCGCAGGACAGTGACATAGATTGTGATTTTATATCAAGGGGCCATTTGGAAACATACATATGAAGTGGCATTTGATATCAAAAATAGCTTTTATGTGTGGCATATTAATTATAATAAAATGATTGCTAGATATTTTACTGTTGTGGTTTCTAACTACTTGCCTGTGGACTGGTGCCAGTCCACAAAGTGCTTTCTGCTGATCCTTGGCAAGGGAGCTTGCTTTACTTCCTGATCTTTGTGCAGTCGTCTTTCTTCATATGCAGCCGGATCCCGCGACAGTAACAGATTGAGCTTTGCTTTAATTACTAGGAAGGAAGGAGACTGCAAATGCAAGAAACACTTAATTAAAAAAAAGACGATGTCTCCAGGGTGTTATCAACGGATCTGCATATTCAAAGTTATAACTTTCATCCTTTTAATACTATTACGGTCACCGTTTTAGGTACAATAGAAACCGTATTCCTAGGCTCCAGTGGCTAATTTCCTGTGTGAAAAAAATTACACTATCCATCTGTCTAGTATAGACTATAGAGTATATATATGGACTCACAAGGAGTTGTGGGGGGCATTAGTTTCTTAAAGCTACAGGTGCTGCCTCTATTATTTGGGGGGAGGGGTTTAACTCCCAGATTCAGATTTTTCTGTAAACTTGTGTTTTTCAAGTTTGTACAAAGATCTGTCTTGTCTATTCATAGTTGCAGTCTCTGGATATGTATTTACAGATCTGGTTAAGTTGAGAATTAGGTATACTGACAAGTGGGGGACTCAGAAGGACTTGTGGGGAGCATTTCATTTCCCCTTCACTCACTATTTCCTCTCTCACTTCCCTGAAAGTCCCTATAACCTTTCCCCTTTTCCTGCTTCCTTCTCTGCTTCCCACCTCCAACCAGCCTACTTTTATCTGTCCCCCTTTATACAGCTTTCCCTGTTTTTCCTCACACTTGGCAGCCTCTACCTAGGAAAACTATGACTGAGTAGCACAGTACCCGTCACTGGTTCAGACCCAGTAGTTCTCACAAGAACTTGCAGGGGGCACTCATTTTCCCCTGTATCCCCTTCCCCTCATTATTTCCTCTTCCTCCTGGCAATCCCCATATCCTCATCTTTCCCTGCTTCCTTCTCTCATTTCCACTGACCAACCAGCCTACTTATTCCCCCCATCTTCAGCTATATTTATTATTTATTTCATTTATACCTCACCTTTCCACACTCCGGTGGCTCAAGTGGTTAAGACGCTGAACTGCAGGCTGTGGAAGGTCGGTAGTTCAGCAGTTCGAGACCCGAGTGTGCCGCATGACGGAGTGAGCTCCCGTCTCTAGTTCCAGCTCCTGCCAACCTAGCAGTTCGAAAGCAAGAAATTGCAAGTAGATAAATAGGTACCGCTTCGGTGGGAAGGTAACAGCGTTCCGTGCGCCTTGGTGTTTAGTCATGCCGGCCACATGACCACGGAAACGTCTTCGGACAGCGCTGGCTCTTCGGCTTTGAAACGGAGATGAGCACCGCAACCCTAGAGTCGGACTCGACTAGCTTTCGAGCAAGGGAACCTTTACCTTTACTTTACCTTTTCCACACAGTGGGGACCCAAAGCAGCTTACACCATTCTCCTCTCCTCCATTTTATCCTCACAATAACCCTGTGAAGTAAATTAGGCTAAGAGTGTGGCCCAAAGTCAGCAGTGAAGAATTGGGTTTCTAACCGAGATCTACTTGATTCTAGTCTGAAACTCTAAACTCTACACCACACTGGCTTTTGTGTGGTGGTTGCTGTTGAACAGAAGCAAGCAGCTGGGCCTGAGTGAGTCATGCAAGTCACATGGTATCAAGATGCTCTGTGGATGCTGGTGAGCCTGACCCCAATACGTCCTCCTTCAAAGCAGCCCTGGAAAGGGATCTTCCCTGTCTCCTTCCCTGACAGAAGCCAAGGCTTGAATATTCCACTGAGAGCATCTGTTTCTTAAAGCTACAGGTGCTCCTTTTTACCATTTACCATGGGGGTGCTTTTCTCAGTTTCGTAGAAAGATTGTCTTGTCTGGTTCTTCAGATCAGGATCTGTCAGTGATAAGTAGCTTGAGTCTGGTGACCTCCTAGTATTCTGAATAGATAATTGGGTTTGTGAAGCAATGCTCCATCTAAGCTGTGGAGTCTTGTGAGCAAAACTTCTACTTTGTGAGCTACTGGCATTAAAGCTGTAAGCAAACAATTTGGCAACTGCATAAATTAGTTTGCTCTGGAGCCATCCTTCCTGAGCTAAGACAAAAATGTGTGAGCTGGAGGCTAAAAAACTGTGAGCTAGCTCACACCAGCTGAGCTCTGAGCAGGAGCAGGAGAGAGAGCTGTGAGAGAGGTGAGTGGGTTTCTTTTACTTGCTTTCAGCTGAGAGAATTCAGCTAAGGATATTTTGTGGGAAAACTGTGTTTAGCAGTGTGTGGAAGCACTTAGAGTTCTTGCAGAGTCCTGGCTGATTGAGTGTGGGAGAGGAACGGGCATTGTTTGACTGGGATTGCCTGTAATTGAGAGGAAGTGGAAGGGGCATTGTTTTGCCTGTGATTGAGTGCCTGGGTGAATTTGAATTTGAATAGCTGCTGCCTGACCTCTGCTGGGGGAGGCCTCTATTTAAGGAAGCACCTTGGCAGAGGCACGAGCCTCTGGCACGAGCCGAAGGGTGAGCTAAAGGGCTCTTTGCCTGTGGCTCTTAGCCTAGGGACTCTTAGACTAGGGGCGCTGTAAGAAGCCCAAAAAGAGCCAGAAAGACAAGGCCCTAGGCTCTTTGTCTTTCCCGTAAAATAATTTGACTTGATAACAAAACCCACATAAATACCAAGGGTTTAAAAGGGGGATTATATTTATTTATTTTAAAAGAATTATGAAGCCAGAATGCCAGCAGGGGGTTGGGGGCTATCCAGTGTTTTGCACGGAGTGTCACATGTATGACTATCTGCCCACTGGGCAGAAGTCTTGGGTGTGTCCTCGGTGCAAGGAGCTCCTGGTTCTCAGGGAACGTGTGTGCTCCCTTGAGGCCAAGGTGGCTGACCTGGAGAAGCAGAGACAGTCAGCTAGGCACACAGAAAAGACTCTCGGGGACTTGTTAGCTTCGTCCCACTCTGGATCTGGCAGCCCCGCTGCTGTCAGGGAGCATGAGGGTCTAGGGGAAACAGGGCACCATGCTGAGGATAAGGGGAATGTGCCCTCAGAAGGGACCTCTTCCCCAGCTGGTGAGCGGCTCTCCTTTTGCACCAAGGAACCATCCCTGAGCAGGGTGGGAGGGGGGCTCTTGGTAGTGGGTGATTCGATCCTTAGGCAGGTAGACAGCTGGGTGGCGAACCCGCGTACTGACCGTATGGTGACTTGCCTGCCTGGTGCGAAGGTAGCGGACATTACGCGTGTTTTAGATAGGCTGGTAGATAGTGCTGGGGAGGAGCCAGTGGTCGTGGTGCATGTCGGCACCAACGATGTGGGGAAATGCAGTCGTGAGGTCCTGGAGGAGAAATTTAGGCTGCTGGGCAGGAAACTTAGGTCCAGGACCTCCAAGGTAGCCTTCTCAGAAGTGTTACCTGTTCCACGCGCAGGGCCGGAGAGACAGGCAGAGATCAGGAGTCTCAATGCGTGGATGAGACGATGGTGTAGGGGGGAAGGGTTCAGGTTTGTTAGGCACTGGGATACTTTTTGGAACAAGAGGGAGCTGTACAGGCGAGACGGTCTCCACTTGTCCCGAGAAGGAACCAGGCTGCTGGCACTTAAAATCAAAAAGGTGGCAGAGCAGCTTTTAAACTGAATATTGGGGGAAAGCCGACAGGAGATGAAAAGTCTCTGGTTCGGGTTGGCTCATCTGAGAGAGGTGAGGGGGTACCGGTTGCTTTTCTACAGGGAGGTGGATTGAAATTGTCCACAGAGGCCATGGCTGGTGACATGGACTGCCGGACAACGACTCGAGATAGCAAGAGGAAGGATGCAGGCTTAACTTGTAAGGGAAATTACAGCTGTTTCTATACAAATGCTAGAAGTGTCCGAGGTAAAATCGGGGAGTTGGAGTGCTTGGTGTCGGAGGGAAAAATAGACATTGTGGGTATTTCTGAAACTTGGTGGGATGAGGAAAATCAGTGGGACACAGTGATTCCCGGTTATATATTATATCGGAAGGATAGGGGGGGAAGGGTTGGAGGTGGGGTAGCTCTGTATGTCAGAGAGGGTATAAAGTCTAGAAAGATTGAGAGGCTAAGTGAATTGGATTCGCTTCTGGAAGTTCTATGGGTTGAAATAGGGGGGCCAAAAGGAAACTTAACACTGGGAGTTTGTTATCGCCCACCAGATCAAAAGATAGAGGAGGATTATAAAATGATGAATGCCTTAAAGATAGCAACTAGACAAAAACACTGTGTAATAATAGGTGATTTTAACTACCCACACATTGATTGGGTCAATATGTGTTCTAGTCGGGAAAAAGAGATTGAGTTTCTAGACACTCTAAATGACTGTGCTATGGAGCAGATGGTCACGGAACCTACCAGGGGAGAGGCGATCCTTGATTTGGTCCTAAGTAACACTCAAGACCTGGTGAGAGATGTAAAAGTGATTGCACCGCTTGGAAACAGTGATCATAATGTTGTTGAGTTCATCATTTGTACAAATAGAGAATTGGCCAAAAAGACTCACACAACCATTTTTAACTTTAAAAGGGGTAATTTCTCTGATATGAGGGGACACGTGGGGAGGAAACTGAAAGGAAAAGTAGAAAGGGTCAAAACAATTGGGGAAGCTTGGGATCTATTTAAAACTACGATCCTAGAAGCTCAAAAAATATATATTCCGCAGGTTAGGAAAGGCACAAACAGGTATAGGAAAAAGCCTGCATGGTTAACAAACAGAGTAATGGAGGCTGTAAAAAGTAAAAAGAATTCCTTTAAGCAGTGGAAAGCTAGTCACAGTGAGGCTGATAAAACGGAACACAGGCTATGGCAAATAAAATGCAAGTCTGAGGTCAGGCAGGCAAAAAGGGAATATGAGGAGCATATAGCAAAAAACGTAAAAACCAACAATAAAACTTTCTTCAAATACATTAGAAACAGGAAACCAGCCAGGGAGGCAGTGGGGCCCTTGGACGACCAAGGGGTAAAAGGAGTATTGAAGGATGATAGGGAAATGGCTGAGAAGCTAAATGCATTTTTTGCCTCCGTCTTCACTGTGGAAGATGAGAAGTGCTTGCCCACTCCAGAACCACTGATTTCAGGAGGGGTGTTGGAAGACCTGAGTCAGATTGAGGTGATGAGAGAGGAGGTCCTAAAACTGATAGACAACTTAAAAACTGAAAAATCACCAGGCCCAGATGGCATACATCCGAGAGTTCTGAAAGAACTCAAATGTGAACTTGTAGATCTCCTGACAAAGATATGTAATCTTTCCTTAAAATCTGCCTCCATTCCTGAGGATTGGAAGGTAGCTAATGTCACTCCCATCTTTAAAAAGGGTTCCAGAGGAGATCCGGGAAATTACAGGCCAGTCAGTCTGACGTCGATACCGGGTAAATTGGTGGAAACCATTATTAAGGAAAGAATTAGTAGGCACATAGATGAACAAAACCTATTGAGGCAGACTCAGCACGGTTTCTGTAAGGGAAGATCTTGTCTCACTAACCTGTTAGTGTTCTTTGAGGGGGTGAACAAACATGTGGACAAGGGGGATCCAATAGATATTATTTACCTTGACTTCCAGAAAGCTTTTGATAAAGTTCCTCATCAAAGGCTCCTAAGTAAGCTCAAAAATCATGGGATAGAAGGACAAGTCCTTTTATGGATCAAAAACTGGCTAGTTCATAGAAAACAGAGAGTGAGTGTAGGTGGGCAATTTTCTCAGTGGAGGGTGGTAAGCAGTGGGGTACCGCAGGGATCAGTACTTGGTCCACTGCTTTTTAACTTGTTCATTAATGATTTGGAGATGGGAGTAAGCAGTGAAGTGGCTAAATTTGCGGATGATACAAAGTTGTTCAGGGTGGTGAAAACCAGTGAGGATTGTGAGGCACTCCAAGGGGATCTGTCAAGGATGGGCGAGTGGGCGTCAACATGGCAAATGGGGTTCAATGTGGCCAAGTGCAAGGTGATGCACATTGGAGCCAAAAATCCTAAATATAAATACACATTGATGGGGTCTGAACTGGCAGAGACTGAGCAAGAGAGAGATCTTGGAGTTGTAGTGGATAACTCACTGAAAATGTCGAGACAGTGTGTGACTGCAATAAAGAAGGCCAATGCTATGCTGGGGATTATTAGGAAGGGTATTGAAAACAGATCAGCCAATATAATAATGCCCCTATATAAATCAATGGTGAGACCTCATTTGGAATACTGTGTGCAGTTCTGGGCACCACACCTTAAAAAGGATATTATAGCTTTGGAAAAAGTGCAGAAAAGGGCAACTCGAATGATAAAAGGGTTGGAACACTTTCCCTATGAGGAAAGGTTAAAGCGCTTAGGGCTCTTTAGCTTGGAGAAAAGACGACTGAGGGGTGACATCATCGAGGTTTATAAGATTATGCATGGGAAAGAGCAGGTAAAGAAAGAGGTACTTTTCTCCCTTTCTCACAATACAAGAACTCGTGGGCACTCCATGAAACTGCAGAGCGGTCGGGTTAGAACGGATAAAAGGAAGTACTTCTTCACCCAAAGAGTGATTAACACATGGAATTCACTGCCACAGGAAGTGGTGGGTGCTACAAGCATGGACGGCTTCAAAAGGGAATTAGATAAGCATATGGAGCAGAGGTCCATCAGTGGCTATTAGCCACAAGGTATAGCTAGGGGCTCTGGGGCAAGTGATGCTCTGTCTTCTTGGTGCTTGGGGGGGGGGTCAACAGTGGGAGGGCTTCTAATGTCCTGGCCCCACTGCTGGACCTCCTGATGGCACTGGTATTTCTGGCCACTGTGTGACACAGAGTGTTGGACTGGATGGGCCTTTGGCCTGATCCAACATTGGCGTCTCTTATGTTCTTATGTTCTTAACTCAGCTTAAAGGGAATAGTGTTGTGAAGTAAGTATTGGGATTGCAGATTTCTGACAGAAAGAAAGGTAATGTTATATGCAATCTCCACTCTTCACAACAGTTCTGCTTCCAGCTGTTTTGGACTGAATGGTTTCTAGGTGGATGTGGGAGAAATCCCAATATGGTCTACTCAGAAATAAGCCACATATTATTCATTGTGGCTTATTCCCAAGAAATTGTCTGTAGGACTATAGTCTGAATCTTCCTAGTAAGGTTGGTATACCCAAAGACTTGCAGAGAGTTCAGTACTGCACTTTAATCTTTGCATTATACTATTATACAGCCATTTGAGAAAGATGAAGAAACAATTGATACTGCAAAGCTGTTCTTTATGTAGGATAGTTGACATAATTCTTGTGACAATGGCGCCATGGTTAAGATTACATGGGCTTTTTTAGTCTAATAAAATCTTTTCCATTTATTTCTGTTATCATTAAGGAATTACGTTTGAAAAACTTTCTTTCTAAAAATACTAAATTAATTATTCTTAAAGGCAATGGGACATTTTAAATGATTATATTATACATTCTAACAAAAAATCAGTTCTATGTTTATTTCAAGCGTCATTTTGGAGTGTACATTTGAAGAATTTTAATCTTCCCCCATACTTGTTTATCTTTTAGAGAAACAAATGCAGAACGTAATCTACCAAACCATTTTATACAGCTCTTCATTTATTTGGGTATTATACATGAAAATTTACAATTTGTAGCATGTGCCAACAGCTGAAAACTGTAACAAAGAGTCTTATGACACCTTAAAGATCAGCAGATTTATTGTAGCATAAGCTTTTGTTGAAAAGAAATCACTTCATCAGATTTAATCATGGTTGCATCTGATAAAGCGGACTTTACTCCATGAACTCTTATGTAGCACTAAATCCGCTCATTTTTTAGAACCAAGAAATAAATCCCACTGTAGTTCTGTTCAGAAGTCACAGTGAACACATTACTATCCATGTAAAGTATATGCTTGATTTTGCTTTATATGTGTGTCTCATGTTGCATTCAATGCATGTATAGCTGAATGTGCAACTGAAACCACACTGTATTAAGATACTAGTCTCTGGTTTCCTTTGTAAAACGAACACACATTGGCTCTTTCTTACAAATATAGATGTATGCATGTACATTGTTAGCCAAATTGCCTTATTTCTTAATAATAGCTTGGGGAATTATGATATTAAATGGCAATAGGTATATAAAGGAGCAATAACGTATGTATACAGGAATCCCACTTAGTCCAGATTTCCAGAAATAGATGCAGAGACCAAATCTTAATGAAATGTTTTCTTTACTAGGGAGTTTGCACACACATACAATAAAATCCAAGCATACACACAAAAATACAGAACTAGGAGAATTAGACAGGTATAGCGACGTTAGTATTAGCAGGAAAAATTCGTTGGTTGGGTGATACTGACCTGTCCGCTGAGATTAAGTGATCCTGCAGCAAAAAATAAGGGAGATTATAAGGGAAGGGGGTCATGTTCTGACCGGCAAGACACATAGACTCTGGGCAGTGCTTAAACCGAGAGTCAGCAAGGTAGGGTGGGGCCAGGTAGAGAGGAAGTGTGTGAGAAAGAGCATGGGCAGATGCTCTCCTTTTATACCCTAAAAGGGGCTTGGGGGTACGAGCCACATAGTCCCCAGGAACATGCTAGATGTTGCTAGCACCTTAATGGGCTAAAAGAATAGGATTAATGGTTGGGCAATTGACATGATGTTTTCTTTAAGTGACACCTTTCAGAGTTTGGGTTTAAGACAAAGGAGAAGAACAGGCAGTCATTCAAGGTGCTTGGCTAGCTGTTAGAATCAACAAGGCTGGAACTGGAACCTTCAGGGCTGGTATCTGGCCACAAGCAACTGGTTCTTTCCTGTATTTTCCTCTCGGGCTGCTGCGGGGTAGGTGGGGGGGGATGCCTGCAGGATGGAGACATTGCTTGCTATGGCGTTTGAGCAAGAAAGTACAAGTTGTCTCTGCAAAGTATGGCTTCTCTATAAGTCTGGATGAGAAGAAGACGGAGCTATATGGCCCAGGGCTGTGCAGGGCAGGCATAAAGGCTCATGTGCTCTCTGCTGCCGTAGTTTGCAAGGAAGAGGAAGTGGCAGCGTGGCTTAGCTAAGCTTGTATTAGCAGGGCTTTTTGCTTAGAGCCCGCCCATTGTTCCAAAAGCCCAATGAGAGGCAGGGTAAGGCAGCAAATGATCTGAAATCAGGGCGGGGACTCAGGCTCCGTTCCTCTTTCTATTTTGTCCCCTCGCCCTGCTCTTCTCCTGAGTCCTCCTGACTGTGCGAAGTTGTGATCGATCAGGGGTGAGGGGGCTG
>NW_015170932.1:391459-400871 GCF_001447785.1 Gekko japonicus | reverse complement strand
GGGGCTGGGGGGAGGGGGAGTCAAGGATTGGGGAGGGGGCCCATTAAAATCACTGGGGGGCGGGCCCCACAGGCCCCACGCTAGCTACGGGCCTGTCTCCAAGTGAAATAATGTGTGGATTTCAGACTAGACAAAATCCACTCAGTGCTAATGATGATCATGAAAGCAAGGGGGGAGAATTAATGTGAAGAAAGGCAGCCAGTGAGGTGGGAGGGGAGAGAGGGCGACTACATGTTGAACTGGAGTATATGGAACTATAAATGTATTTTTGAAAGAGGAAGAGGAGATCTCAGCCACTGGAGGGAAGACAGGCTTGGTGACGCAGCAGCAGGAGCAGGAGCAGCAGCAGCCCGAGAGGAAAATACAGGAAAGAACCAGTTGCTTGTGGCCAGATACCAGCCCTGAAGGTTCCAGTTCCAGCCTGTGGGTCTCATGTTTGACACTTCTGCCCTATTGCTTAAAAGCTTTCCTAGAGATACTTCAGTCATATAGTCACAAGCCTAGAAAAGGTATCCTGACATGGATCCCAAGATGGTCATCAGCG
This sequence comes from Gekko japonicus, assembly GCF_001447785.1. Classification (NCBI taxonomy): domain Eukaryota; kingdom Metazoa; phylum Chordata; class Lepidosauria; order Squamata; family Gekkonidae; genus Gekko; species Gekko japonicus. The sequence continues at coordinate 400,327 of NW_015170932.1, read as the reverse complement.
TTTTGCACTGTGGACAAAAATAAATTTTGCTGCTCCTTCTCTACCAAAATAATTTAAATATTCACTTATTTGTCACTTAAAATTGTATATGTGTGAAGTGCCATAAAGTCGCAGCCAACTTATAGTGATCCCATAATGGTTTTCAAGACCAGAGACATTCATAGGTGGTTTGCCATTGCCTGTCTTTGTATAGTGCCCCTGGACATCCCAGCCAAGTATTAACCGGAGCTGGCCCTGCTTAACTTCTGAGATCTGACTAGCCTGGGCCAGCCAGGTCAGGACCACTCAGAATGACCAAGAGTTTAAGCTCATGGGAGCGGTGGCGCAGGCGGTTAAACGGTTAAACGCCTGCATATAACATCTTGAACAGCTGCGACAGCTGTTCGATTCCCACCGCGGCCAGAATGAGCACCTGGCCCTTGTCCCAGCTCCCGCCAACCCAGTGGTTCGAAAGCACGATGTAACGCCGAAGTGCAAGTAGATCAATGGGTACCTACCTTAGAGGGTAGGGGGCACCCTCCCCCCGTTGAGGGGGGTCCGTGGAGCAACAATGGTGAGAGGTGGCAGCAGCAAGCAGCAGACGGCGAGCGGCGGAAGAAAGATGGCGACGGAGGCATAACATCTTCGAGGGTCCGGACGCTGGTGGAAAGGCGGAGCCAGGAGACATCGGAGCGTGGAAGGCACATGCGCGGTGGAGCCTTAAAGGGACAGAACGAAAGCTGCACCAAAAAGCACTCCGACTGCCAGAGAGGCCCGCTATACCACCACCGGAGGAAAGAAGTCAGAAGAAGCCATGCTGACGAGCAACGAGCCGTCCCAGAACGTCCCTCCACTGGGTGCTGTTAGGACAGTCCCCACCCCTATATATATATGTGGCCTTAGGTAAGGGATAATGGTTAACTGTAGAGCCGCTCAGAGACCTCCTGTGGGGGGTTCGAGCGGGGTAGCAAGCCGAAAGTTAAATAAAATAAATAAATAAATAAATAAGTCACTGACTTACCAGTGGTGGCAGCAGTTTATCCTCTAATTACTAGAAAAGTTACCAGTTACCTGATTAATTCACTACATTTTAATCCAGTGTCATCTTGAAGCATTAGATATATGTCAGTTTAATATCAGTTTCACCCCCAGGAATGTTCCTCAGAATGAGACCTTTGGGTCACATAGCAGATGCTATAGATGCTTGCTTACCTTAGTACTAACAAACACAAAAAAATAAAACTCGTGGCACCTTAAAATCTAATTGTACAATACTGTATTTCAATTATTTTTATCTATACTATCAGCCAATAGTTAGTTCACAAGGCAGTTAACAAGAGATAAATAAATAAAATATATAAAAAATTAAAAGATAATTGCTATCCTATTAAAAAGTTGCCAGCAGAAAAGCACTATCAAGTTAAGCAGCACCAAAATGCCGTCAAAACATATTCCAAGAGAAAATTTAAAAACAAATAGGAAATAAAGATAGTAAATCTTAGCAAAAGTATTTTTGAGCAAAATTTATTCTTAAACATTTAAATATAGTCTGCCTTTATCACTTGGACTCAGGACAGATCACACAGTGTGAGACAATTAAGTCAACAGGAATGAGGTATCCAATATACAATGCAATAGGGTTTGGACTGCAGAAATCTGAAAACAGAGGTGAAACCAAACTTAAACAGAGCACAAAAATTAACATGACACTTTAAATGATGCAGAAATTACATAGGATCATACTTATAGCTACAGACAGTATGTACTATACACAGTAGTGTAGTCCATAGTCTGGGGGTCCTCAATGTGGTGCATGTGGGGGCACCATGGTGCCCACTAACACCCATCTAGGTGCCCACCAAGTATTTATAGAAGGTGGGTGGGGTCAGGTGGGGCACTTGCCCAGCAGGGCTGTGGTCACTTTGGGATTGTGCCTACCACCTGATAACAGAATTCCAAAGGCTTCTGCAGGCTTAAAAAGGTTGGGGATCTCTGTCATAGTCCCTATCACTTTACCAAAACATCTTTCTGGTGTTTGGCACCAGCTGGAGTCTTTGAGTCGACTTCAAGGGGAGACTATGTAAAGTGCATTGCAGTAGTCTAGTTTTAATGTTATGGTGGTGTGTACCCAGGTGACCAGATTGGCTGTGTCAATGTAGGGGGTCATTTTCCAAACTAGAGTAAATTGGGGGGATTTTTTTTTTTGCAACATTAACTTGCTTCTCCAGCACCAGTGCTGGGTCCCATATAACCCACAGGCTCATAACCAAGTCAGCAAAGGTCAGTTGAACCTCAGTGTAAGTGGGAAGCATAATGTCCTTTAAGATCTCTGCCTTCCCAGCCAACATCATTTCCATACAGTCTTCCATACACTTCCATTCAGTTTCAATTATTTCACTTTCAGCCATTTGACCACACCAGTCATGCAGTGGCTCAAGACCTTTACTGTATCACCAGAAGATCCGGATGGAGAGATGGAGAGCTAAATGTTGCCTGCGTATTAATGACATTCAGTTCCAAAGCTATGAATGATTTCTCCTAAAGGTTTTAAATAGAGGTTGAATAACATGGGGGATAAGATTATGCCCTCTGAAAGCCCCACAAGACAGCTCCCACACTGAAGATAGCATCTCCAATGGCAACCCTTTGAGTCTGATCCCTGAGTAAAGATTTGGATTCCTTGATACCTACCTCTGCCTCCGCACACCTCAACAGGATAGCACAATCAACTGTATCAAAGGCCGCAGATAGATACAGTAGGAGCAACAAAAAAGCATAGCCTTTTGTCTGCATTCAGATGGAGACCATTAACTAATGCCATCAGGGCTGTCTCTGACCCATAGCCAGGTCTGAAACCAGAATGCAGAGGGTCCAGACACATGAGTTATCCAACAAGGCCTGATCTGCCACTGCTGTCTCCCACTAGATGAAGGGAGAGGATATTACTGAGAAGGCTCCGCTGAGTAATACGCTGCATTATATATGAAGGCCTGGATCTTCCCTTTCAAAGAAGGAGTGAGATATTGTACTTTCAAACCTGCAAGTTCACTGAACTAAACATGGAATGCTCATATGTCACGTAGTAGTCTACGCATGCAACTAGGATAGATGGATGTGCTTGCATCTCCGCCAAGATAAATCTCAGTGACATAAACCAGCCCTTTCAGTGCAATCCTGAGCATGTGTATGTTGTGACAAACTGATTACACTTTTTATCTGGAAGAATTGCTATGACAAGATCATTTATTTGCCACTAACAGTTTGTGATCAAAACTGACCACAATTTTGCTGGGGGTGGGGGGAATTAACAGTGCCATCCTGAACTCAATGGGATTAGAAAGATTAAGTCCGTTTAGGAGGGCACTGTAAGAGTCTGATGGTAACAAGTATTTGTCAATAATACAATGTGTACTGCTTACTTTGACTGGTTCAAATAGCAGGGTTCAATCATATTGAACTATATAGTATCTATCTATCTATCATCTATCTGTCTGTCTGTCTATCATATATATACACACACACACTCACACATCGTGGTGTTTTACAGATTTTTATAGATTTTGGCTTCTTTGTCCTCAGCAGACCCCAAAAAACAGCCCACTGTTATTCCCACTTTGCAGATGACAAAATGAGGTGACAAAAATGCCCACTCACCAGGATATCTGAATCGAGCAGCAGTTTCCTCTGGGCAGAGATACTTTTGTAAAATGCTAGAATTTCTCTTACTGTCCCCCCTTCAGGGTATTGATGTGCCTCAGATTATTATCATAGAAATGCACATTATGTTAGGTTTTTCTTAAAAAATATTTGCAAGGCTATTTAAAAGACAGTTACTACTTTTCAAAGCCCTCCTCAGTGGATGTAAATTGACACTGGAACCCAAAGTAGCCAGTCCATGTTGAAAATGCTATCAATTGCATAGCTTGTCTAACAGAGTAATTTTTGTAGTATATTCAGCTGTGGAGTCATTGGAGGTAGTCTCAAGGGCAAATTGGCTCTATCTTGCAGGGATGGAACAATAATGTCTCATTGTTTGATCTAACTGAAGTCCTACTGAGTTATGAAGAAAGATCTTTAACATGTTATATATCACTATAGCAATTTTGTGATTAATATTTTGGGGTACTAGTTCCTGTTTACAAACATTTCAGCAGACATAGTATGTGTAGGAGTACAGTATGAGAATTTGCAGTTTTCTTTGTAAGGAATGTTTATATTTTTATAAATACTAGAATACAACAAATAACTGCTAGGTTATATATTTGCTTTATGATTTTGTTCTGTGTGGAAGAGAGCAAGTGTTTTGCTACAGCAAGTTTTTACTTCCTGGGGGGAGGGTCCACAGTTCAAATGAATAGGTACAAAAATATTTATTTCATTAAAATAGAGCTTTCAAAAAGTCTTTGTCATCATGATGATGATTAAAACTAATATAAATAGTAACTACACTGAGATTGCCTTCTGCCAACATATACATATGAAACATATGAAAAGTGCTGCAAATATAATATATTAGCCATGTTACTGAAAATAGTTCCAATTCATAGTTTCAGATATCATGTACGAGTTCATCCTTTTCATGCTTATTCATCAGTAAGTCCCAGTTTGTGTACTGGAACTTATTCTGTAGTAAGTATGCCTCGGATTGCCATTTTTAAAATAAATGGCCAACAACTGGAAGGTTTTATGTGATTGTGTCAGACTGAAACTGTTCTTTTTTGGAACACTTTAATAATTAATTAAATCACATGGTTGCCTGCCCTCATTCCCAATAAATTGTCGGAAAACTGTAAAAAATAATAATAAATCTCATTCAGAGCACCAGAGGCTATAGCTTTTTGTGATGTGATTGTAAAGATTTTTTTAACTCCAGAGTGCTTAAAGGAAATAGAGCAGATTATATTTAACAATGGTCCTACTTAATTATGCCTTCTCTTTTAAAAGAATAGAGTAACCACAATTAGCAAACCCAGAAAAGTATTCCATTGGTGTTGTTTTCCAAGAAGCACTCTATAATGGCATAGTGGGTTGTTTATAAATACCGTAGAGTCACAAAGTTACACATTTTATTATTTAATTATTAACAAAAATTATACCCCCACCTTTTTGTTCCTACCAGGGTCACCAAGGAAGTGAACAGATTAAAAACATACCTAATAAAACCACATTTTATAAACTAGGGCCCTGTTCATACGAGGGTTTTTGGTCCGGGAGCGAGACAGAACAGGGGCGTATCAAACGGGCACGATCCCACGGCAACATCTGGGAATCGTTGCCTGCCCGTCCCCGATTCGTCCCTCCCAGCCGAAAACCCGCACCAAAAAGAACCACCTACCTGGGGTGGTTCTTCTGATTGAAGCGCCTCAAGCCGGCCGTGGGATTTGCCGGCGTGTCTTGTGCCAGCACATCCCGGCCCCCGGCCGAACTGTGCATGCTCGAGCATGCGCAGTTCGGCAGCCTCCCCCTCCCCCTCGCCTCTTCCTCCCCGGCATCAGGGGATCCGTGGGATCCCATCGCGGTGTTTCTTTTTGGCGCGGCTTTTAAAAGCCGTGCTTCGCCTTGTGTTTTCCCTGCCGTGTGGCAGGGGCCTATTAAAACCAAACCAAAAGATATCATTCAGACAATTAAAACCAAGGTAAAATACAGATGCTTTTTGGGGGGTGCATATTTGAAGCAATGCAAAAGAAACCATGGATTCTTGATTCTTGTGCAAACACCACTGAAATTCTAGAATGGATCTAGTCTTAATATCTCACAGTCCTGGTTTCTGCTTGCAGCTGTTCATTTACATTCAGCATCCCTTCCACACTGACAAGTGATACTGGGGAAAACTTACTCATAATTTTCTATGCATTTAGGAAGAAATGGTGGGGAAGTCCAGGATCAAAGAGTTCTGAAAGCTCATATGCAAAAACACTGGTTAGTGCAAGCATTAGTATTCGGCCCAAGAGCACTGCTTAGGACATTTTTCTCCAGATCTGTTGGCAGCCCTACTGCTCCATCCAGCTATGGCCTCAACAGATCTGAGGCACCAGGTCACTATGGAAATTAGAAATTTTGTTGTGGTGCCTGGTATTTTCAGCAATGATTTTATTGTTGTCTCTCTTACCAGTCCTCAGCAGAAATACAAAGCTTGTTCATCATTTCACTTCAGAATATTTTGTTTTTTGATGTAAAAATGCATGTCTGTGAAGTTGTTGTCACTGCTTGTTTCTTTGATAACTGCACCATTTGGTGGTGGTAGGTGAGTTTATCAACCAGTTGCTTTTTATATTGGCTCCATTATTTAATTAAATGGAGCTTTATAAAGCAATAATGAAATTCTAGAAATTTGGGATCTAGCAGGGACCAGAGCATGGGGTAGGAGGTTGCTAGGTCTCAGGCAGGCCAGGTTTCAAGGCCTTTGCCCAGGCAGAAGCTCTTACAAGTACCTCAAGCACATGGAAGGATGGGCTAACAGTGAGTCTTCCTCAGCTAGGGATCCCCTGCTCCCTGGTGGGGGTGGGGTATCCCCTGATTTGGTGGACTCTTTCCTGACGCCAGCCACCTGGCTGGCAGGGAAAGCCCCACCCACAAATGCACACTTCCCTGACCAACTTCTGGGTAAACTGGAAGGGCATCTCTGACATGATGATGTCAATTCTGGGTGACATCATCACGTCGGGGGGGTATCTGGTGCCCCGGAAGCCCCCCTGCCGGCCAGGTATGTACACCTGGCAACCCTATCTTTAGCTGTGGCTGGCACACATGTAAAAGAAAGATGTCTGCTTGCACTGCAACAGGTTGCCCTCTGAGTTCTTCTTTTAGGCACAATTTGAATGTGATGCTGAGGAGGCAAAACAGTGCTTTGTACATTGTTTCTTTTAAATTGAAATACCTGCTAGTTGGGCAAAATGTCTATGCAAGCAAGCAAGTTTAGCATGCTCACACACCGTCTGCCTCAGCCATGAATCTTTGGCTAATGTAGCTACTTTCCATGGGTAGTATGCCAGTTTACAAAGTCCCATAGTTAAGCACTTTTGCCTTATCAGCATCATGTTTAAATCAAGCATACATTCTAACAGATGTCTCAGACATAATGCCAAGTCCTAAACTTTCTTACCATGATTTGTGTCTTTAGTGGGCCTGTTATTACAGAAAGTTACCATAGCTAGCAAACACCAACTTTCTTTTTTCAGTCTCTGAAAAGCCATAAAGGTTACTAAAAGGAACATTGTTAGTCAGCTGTCTCTACCTGTTTGGTGTAGTGGTTTGGAGCACGGACTCTAATCTGGGAGAACCGGGTTTGATTAGGTAGGATCCTGTGGCTGGAAATGCTGAGAGGGAAATCTGCACAGGAAGGATGGGTGATGCTGAAAAATGAAGTGCTTAAGGCACAATCTCAAGCTGTTCCAGTAAGAAAGAAAGGTGGGAGATGGGTAATGAAGCCAAGGTGGCTGAACAAGGAACTCTCTAAAGAGCTAAAAAGGGAAATGTACAGGAAATGGAAGGAGGGTCAGATTAATGAGGGTGAATACAAAACGCAGGGTCCAATCTGTAGGGATGGTGTCAGAAAGGCTAAAGCGCAGATGGAACTGAGGCTTGCGAGGGAAGCTAAAAATAACAAGAAAAATTTCTATGCCTATGTTCGGAGCAAAAAGAAGAACAGGGATGGGGTAAGAGCATTACTAGGGGAAGACGGTCAAGACTTAACAAGGGATGAAGACAAAGCGGAATTACTCAACTCTCACTTTGCATCGGTCTTTAACCGTAAGGTGAACTGTATACAAACTGAAGAATGCAGGGGATATGAAGGAAGGAGGAACTGCCAGTCCAGAGTAAGTAAGGAAATGGTTAGAGAGCATCTAGCTGCCTTAAATACTTTCAGATCTCCAGGACCGGATGGCTTGCATCCCAGGGCGCTAAAAGAAATTGCAGATGTTATTTCAGAGCCTCTGTCTCTAATCTTTTAGATGTCCTGGAGTACTGGTGTTGTGCCGGAAGACTGGAGAAGAGCTAATGTTGTCCTGATCTTCAAGAAGGGGGAAAAGACGGACCCAGGGAATTACAGGCTTGTCAATTTGACATCAATACCTGGGAAAATTCTAGACCAGATTATTAAACGCTCTGTCTGTGAGCACCTTAAATGGAATGAGTTAATTGATAGTAGCCAGCATGGGTTTATCAAGAATAAGTCATGCCAGACCAACCTAATCTCTTTCTTTGACAGAGTTACTAAAATGGTTGACTCTGGTAATGCTGTGGTAGTGTATCTAGATTTCAGTAAAGCATTTTACAAAGTTTCTCATGATATCCTTGAGGATAAGCTGGTTAAGTGTGGGCTGGATGGTGCAACCATTGGATGGATTCATGATTGGTTGAAAAATCGTACCCAATGAGTGCTCGTAAATGGCTCTGCATCTACATAGAGGGAAGTCTCGAGTGGAGTGCTGCAGGGCTCGGTCCTAAGCCCGGTGTTGTTCAATGTTTTTATAAATGACCTGGAGGAAGACATAGAGGGGATGCTTATCAAATTTGCAGATGACACGAAGTTGGGTGGGATTGCTAATTCTGAAGAAGACAGAGTCAGGATTCAAAATGATCTAGATAGGCTAGAACAGTGGGCAGAGACAAATAAAATGAATTTCAATAGAGAGAAGTGCAAAGTCCTACACTTAGGTACAAAAAAATCAAAGGCACAGATATAGAATGGGAGGGACTTGGCTTGACAGCAGCACATGTGAAAGGGATCTGGGTGTTCTGGTTGATCACAAGCTAAACATGAGCCTGCAGTGCGATGTGGCTGTGAAGAAAACTAATGCAATCTTAGGGTGCTTTAACAGAAGCATTGTGTCCAGATCAAGGGAGGTGGTAGTTCCGCTCTATTCTGCTATGGTCACGCCTCACCTG
>NW_015170932.1:251239-391446 GCF_001447785.1 Gekko japonicus | reverse complement strand
GTACTGTGTCCAGTTTGGGGCACCACATTTTAGGAAGGATGTTGAGAAGCTCGAGCGTGTCCAGAAGAGGGCAACCAGGATGGTGAGAGGGTTGGAATCCAAGTCTTATGAGGAAAGGCTGAAAGAGTTGGGTATGTTTAGCCTGGGAAAGAGAAGGCTTAGAGGGGACATGATTGAAGTCTTCAAGTATTTGAAGGGCTGTCATGTAGATGGAGCAGATCTATTCTCTCTTGCTCCTGATTGCAAGACTAGATCTAATGGGTGGAAATTACAAGGGAGTCGTTACCGGCTAAGTATCAGGCGAAACGTCCTAACTGTAAGAGTGATAGAGCAGTGGAACAGTCTGCCTCAGGGGGTGGTGGGTACTCCTTCGCTGGACGTTTTCAAGCAGAGGCTGGATGACCATCTTTCGGGTATGTTGTAGGGCTATCTTTCGGCTATGATCCTGCAGAGTGCAGGGGGTTGGACTAGATGACCTGCAAGGTCCCTTCCAACTCTAACATTCTAGGATTCTATGATTCCCCACTCCTTCACATGCAGCTGCTGGTGTAACCTTGGGTCAGTTGCAAGTTCTTTCAGAGCTGTTCTCTCAAGGGCAGTTGTTGGGAGAGCTCTTTCAGCCCCACCTGCCTTACAGTGTGCCTGTTGTGGGGAGGGGAGGGGAAAGGAGATTGTAAACTGCTCTGAGATTCCTACGGGTAGTGAAGGGCAGGGTATAAATCCAATCTCTTCTTCTTCTACCTAAGCTTCCTCTTGTCAGCTACAGCCTAGGCGTCTTATACTGAATCATCAGCTGATTTCCTCATAGACCAGGGCTAACCCTGATCAGATTTGTGTTCACCTGGCTGTTCTTTTTAAATTCTGTTTACACTCTCCTAGGAACAGAGGAATTGTAGCTCAGGCTAACACAGTCCTCTGCAGTTGTTGGTATGTACAAGGAGGTATGACTAAGCCATGATGACTTTTTTCCCCCTGAGGAAAATAAAACTTCTTTCTCCTTGGATTGTCCTTTTGATATAGCACAGAAGAAGCCCAGCTTCCTTAGAAAGGCTGGAAACTGATCTAGATTTCTGGTTATTGCTTATATGTTTTGTCTCCTATCCCAAGCCTATTAGAGTGTGATGTTTGCTGTAACCCAGACAAATACATGAATTTCAAATCATTTTCTTTAACATATAATCAAAACAGGAAAGTTATTGAAAAATCAAATGTCGTTTCAAGAACCTTCATAACATCAGGACCAATGTAGACATGTTGGAGAGATTTGCATGTATTTTGATGTATGTCTTTGTTTATGGCTAAAGTATTTATGTATTTATTTCATATATATACCCCACATTTCTCCTCAAAGGGGACCTGAAGTAGATTATAACATCCTCCCTTTTCCCATTTTGTCCTAATAACAACCCTGTGGGATAGGTTAAGTTGAGAATCTGTAACCAGCCAAAGGGCACTCAGCAAGGTCTGTGGCAGAGTAGAGATCTGAACCTGGGTCTTCCTGATCCAACACTTTAACTGCTTCTCCACAGGATAATTTATCAGGTGAATGAAAATGTTATTTCCAGTGATCTCTAAATATAAGCAGACAGATCAGATTCATATGGTAATATGACAGCTATATAGGAATACAAATCCATATGTGACATTCTTACTGTGTTTGTTGTTACTAGAAGAAAGATGCTGACACTAATGGAACACAGTGAAGTAAGGCAGTGAAAGCGCAGGGTTTAGATTTTCCTTTACTTTTTCATTTCGAAAAATAGATTCTCCACTCACTGCTTGGAATGTCAATAGGTGGGCGTATCGGTAAACACAGATGGATCCTCCACCTCCCCCTTCACTTGAAGTTTGGCCTTCAATTACCGTATTTTTTGGACCATAAGACTCACTTTTTCTTCCAAAAAAAGTGGGAGGAAAAGTGGGTGCGTCTTATGGACCGAAGGTTCAGAATATTTTTTTCCCTGTTTTCCTCCTTTAAAAACTAGGTGCGTCTTAAGGTCAGGTGCGTCTTATGGTCCGAAAAATACGGTAGTTTAGCCCTGTAGTCTTTTTGGAGACGTCAGTGACAATCATATATATTAGCCTAGAGAGGAAATATTCAATTTCAGTTTATTGGATTTCGTATGACAGAAACCACATCTTCACAGGTTGGAAGGCAAATTATTACTATTTTCTTCTACCCTCTAATTCTTGCCACTGTGGTGCATGCTATGAAAACGTATGGATTAGATTACGGCAGTGTGGTCTACATGGGGCTGTTCCTGAAAACTGTCCGGAACCTACAATTGGGACAGAATTAGGGCTGCCAACTCCAGGTTGGTAACTTCCTGAAGAATTGGGGGGCGGAGCTTGGGGAGGGTGGGGTTTGGGAAGGGAACGGGCCTCAGTGGGGTATAATGCCATAGAGTCTACCCTCCCGAAGCAGCCATTTTCTCCAGGAGAACCAATCTCTGTTGTAATTTTGGGAGATCTCCAGGCCCTACCCTGAGTTTGGCAACTGTATACAGAATGATGTAGCCAGACCACTGACTGAAGTGGGTTGTAGAGACTGTATCGTGCCAGTTAGGAAAGATTAGGAAGGGGGGGATCACTGTTGCCAAGTGAAACAAAAAAGGTCTTTACCTGCTGGTGGAAGATGGCAACAAAAGGAACAGATGAATCTCCCTGGGGAAATTTTTGAGTTCTGGAGCTTTAGTATGATGACTGGGTTGCCACCCTCCTAATCTCAGAAGCAGGGCCTCCAAAGATGACCATAATGGTCAGCCAGATTCATAAGAGATTAGGGGGCCTTCAGGTATGTTCGTCCCAAACCATAAAGGGCTTTGAAGCTCAGGACCAGCACCTTGAATTGTGCCCAGAAACAAACTGGAAGCCAGTGAAGATGGACTAAGACTGGAGTAATATGGTTCTGGCTGCAGTGTTCTGTACCAGTTAAAGTTTCCAAACACTTTTCAGGGGCAATGCACTCTACATGGGGCTACATACAGCCCCATGTAGAGTGCATTGCAGTAATCTCATGTGGATGTAACCAGGGCATGTATCAGAGTAGCCATATTTTTCTGTCCAGGGAAGGCTGCAGCTGGCTAACCAGTCAAAGCTGGTAAAAGGCACTCTTGGCCACAACTGACACCTGCTTATTCAGATGTAATCCTGGGTCCAAAAGCACCTCCAGACTATGGACCTGTTCATTCAGGGGCAGTTCAACCCCGTCCAGATGGGTGACACCTTAAATCCTGGGTCAGACCTTCTGCCCACCAGTAGCACATCCATCTTTTTTTTTTTAATCCCCTGCGAACAGGGTAGCTTTATTATTTTTTTGTTACACCTAAACACTACAGAAAAGAAAAAAGGGAAGGGAAAAGTTACCCCGGGATAAAGGACAGAAAATAAAAAACCCACACTATGACTAAAATCCCAAGAGAGAGGGTTGTTAACAGTTAGTATTCTGTTAGTATTCAAAATTAAAAAGTTTTTCGTTTAAATCAATGCAATTGGAAATTAGTAAGTCCATGTTAGTGTCTTCTCCATCTTCTTTTGTGTGCGCTAAGAGTTCTTTCATCTTCATCCCTGCTTGCAAGTTTCAAGTCTCCAAAGAGTTACTTTGGTCTTCTAAGTCGCAAATCATATGCCTCTTTGGCCTCGCCACCTGATGCTCCTTGGTCGTCATCCCTGTCTTCTGTGGTGACTGCTCCACCCCCTCCTTCTTGCTGTTCTTCCTCCTTCGATCTGAAAAACTGCTTCAACCATTCTTCTGCTTTAAAAACCGAGTCATTTTTTTCCCTTTTGTCTTTGTATTTGAACACGACACCTTCCGGGAAGTTCCAAGAATAGGAAATTTGGTTGATCTGCAATGTTGAGATCAGCTCTTTGTAGGCTTTTCTTTTCTCACGAACCTCGAATGGAACATCTTTTAAAACTCTGATAGTTGCAGCTCCCAGCTGCAGGGGATTAGCTGCTGTTGCTTTCAGGATACCATCCCTCGTTTGTCTTCGGAGAAACTTAACGACAATTTCACCCGGCAGGTTATTCCGTTTTATGTATTTGGAGTATGATCGATAGACCATCTCGATTTCAACTTCCGCTTCTGCCGCTGAACAGCCCATCGCCGGTGTGATAAGCTCTGCCATCATCTTTTTCAAGTTTTCTCCTTGCGCTTCAGCTATCCCCTGGAATCTGAGTGTTTTGTTTGCTTTTTCCATCTGCAGGTTCAATAATCTGCGTTTCTGTAAATCCTGTCTCTGTTCTAGCAGACCAACTTTCTTTTTAACTTTTTTGGTGTCGTGTACTGTCTCTTTAAGCTTTTCATCTGTTTGGATCGACTTTTTGACCAGCTCGGCAATCTGCTGTTGTTGCTTTGCAAGACTTTGGTTGGATGTGGTCATCTGCTGGTTAATACCATCGAGTCTTTCGTTTATTGGCTTGAGCAGATCCGTTAGCAGAGAGAGCAGGCAGGCAGGTGGTGGAGCCCTCGAAGCTGTGGCGGGCAGCAGGAGGCAGCGTGGAAAGTTGCTGGGGGGGAGGCGGGGGGGAAGGAAGTGCCAGGCAGGCTGGCAGGCAAGTGGGGGGCAGAGAGAGAGGGGGGCCCGCTGCATCTAGATGGTGCCCAGAGCCTCCTTGCGCAATGCTTCCGGTGCGGGGAGGGATGTGTGATCATCCCAACAACAACAAAAAAATAGTCTGGATCAAATTTATAGCGGGAACAAATCGCAGTTAGCTTGCCGTGTGACCACAGCCGAAGTGGAGGCAGGTGTGGTTGCTTCCCCTGGCACATTTTCTTTGCTAATCTAGTTTCCAAGGCTCTGTTTCAAGTCACCCATAAAATGTAGCATCTCTAGAATACTCTACAGTGAAGATTAGAGAATGCAAATGTTTTCTAATGATTTGTAGAAAAATAAAATGGAACAAACCCACAAATTATTAAGTACATTCCCTTTTTAGCATCTGTACAACCTCCCCTAAATGATTAAATGTTTATATGCATACAGATTTGTCATATGAAAGTCTGGAATAATCAGATCACAGTAATATGTTAGGTAACACAGTATGATTAGTTAGCTAAGATACAACTTGTAAAGATGTTGATTTGAATTGACATGGCACTTTTTAGCCTCCAGCATACCTCTTTGAAAACTATGTGTCTGAATATGTGAGTAGCTTCAGTTGCATCAACAGCAATTTTATTTAAGGTAAGCATGTATGAATTTACGAATTTGTACACTGGACATAGGAGCTGCGGTGGCTCAAGAGGTTAAGACGCTGAACTGCAGGCTGTGGAAGGTAGGTAGTTCAGCAGTTCGAGACCCGGGTGTGCCGCGTGACGGAGTGAGCTCCCGTCTCTAGTTCCAGCTCCTGCCAACCTAGCAGTTCGAAAGCAAGAAATTACAAGTAGATAAATAGGTACCGCTTCGGTGGGAAGGTAACAGCGTTCCGTGCGCCTTGGTGTTTAGTCATGCCGGCCACATGACCACGGAAACGTCTTCGGACAGCGCTGGCTCTTCGGCTTTGAAATGGAGATGAGCACCGCAACCCTAGAGTCGGACTCGACTGGCTTTCGAGCAAGGGAACCTTTACCTTTACCTTTTTTTACACTGGACATAATGCACATATCATTGCAATAGACAACACATTTGTGGCCAAAATGATATAGTTGGGAGTATGTAAAGGAATAAAGTAGGAACAGTACTACCTTCAAGGGGGAATTGCCACCTGGGTAGGTGTAGGAACTGATGGCAGTCAGTTACGTATGTGGAAATTTAAACATATATCCATAAACCTTTGAACTCCAATAAGGAAGCCCTAATTATCTCATGCTTCTCAGTTCATTTCCATCATGTGCTTACGCACACATCTGAACTTTAGACAGTGTATGTGTTAATTTAAGAGAACACTTGTTATAGCTGTGGCAAACATGCTTCAGTTGTGGAGCAGGTCGAAAGCATATACAAATCGTATGTGAACCTAATGTGAATAATTTACTTAAACTAAGTGTCCCACCTCCTCTTGTAGGAAACTTCAAACTGACTTCAGCAGTGCTTTTTAAATGGAAAGTATGAGTGGGCTGAGAAAGTCCATTAATCTGCTACAACAAATACACTTTTTGGACCATTAAAAGCCAGTTTAAACCTTACTATTTGCTTTAATGATGTATCAGATCCAAGGGAATATTTAGGATGGCCTAGTTTACAACACAGCTGATAGAAATCCATCCAGGCTTTTCCACTTTCATCCCAGAACTGCTAGGTGTGGGCAATATCAAAAACCATTCCTGCATTCTCTGTTGTGACTCTCCCCTTAAGGAATGTTGAGGTCAAGAAGGCTCCCATTCTCCTGGTATTTGGCAAAGTTCTGTTTCTTGTTGCTGCTCAGATTGGTGGCAGTAGAAAGATAAAGAAAAAAATTGCCAGCCTCCTTATCAGTAGAGTTTCTGGCAATTGTCATTTCCAAGTTTTCCCAGAAGTAATATAGGGATATTGGTGACCAAAATCACAGTACGCTGTGATGAAACACAGGCTGCGGTCACATGCACTAAATAATCCACTTTCAATCCACTTTCAGTGCACTTTCCAACTGGATTTTACTGTGTGAACTGGCAAAATCCAGTTGGAAAGCGCATTGAAAGTGGAAACCTAGTGGCCAACTTAAATGGCAAAACTCTTACAGCCTATAATGAGATCACTGGCAAGAGGCTTCTGGAGGAACTGACCAAATCAATAGATGGAGGCGTTTAATAGGAGATAGTTTGTTTTGGCAAATAGTATAATAGATTATGTTGATAGCAATTATATATACACGGTATTTAGAACTGTGTTTTAAGCGGGAAGTATTTAGTAAAAGTATACAGAAGTAGTCATAGCTAGTGGGCACAACAAGGAGATGAAGGGTGTGCTCCCCCTAATACCTTTGTTAACAGGGAAGAGGATATCCACCTGCTGAAGGGGTCTCCTCTTCAGCCCCAGTATCAGAGGCAACCCTGTCCAGCTTTCTTTTTTTTTAGGTATAGAAGTAGATAAAAAAAACAATAATGATAGAATGAACAGAAAAGAAGTCAGAAGAATGCGTAATAACTTATTGGAAGATTTAAAGGATGTAGTAAGGAAAAATGCTATTTAGAGTGAGTTGTACAGTGGTTTCATATGCGGGTAGGATAAGGGAATAGGAAACAAAGAGGTTACAAACTGGACTGTGCTTAAGTTTAATCTGTTAGTTATATAGTTGGAATGTAACTTCATTATTGCTTTTCACATGTGTAAATTATGAAAAGGAGTATAATATACAAGGATATGATTTATTTCTATGAAATATGAATTATATACGCAATATAATATTATTTTTAAAAGGGGGGGAAGAAAGTGGATTGAAACTGCATTATTTAGTGTGTGTGACCGCAGCCACACTCTAACAATTATTTACTCCACAGAATATTAAACATGTAACAAAATAGATGTGAAACATCTACAGGAATTACAAAATGTGGCCAAAAGGTAAATGGCAAAAAATTAACAAAAATATTGACAGTGGTAAGAAAATATATACAATAATAGGAAAATATTTGCAATAGTGGGAAAAGGAATCTGGATATAATCCCATTTTGAAAGTCTTCATCAGCCAAATTGGGTTCTTGATATACTGTAATACATTGCAAGCAATTGAATGAATTATATCACAGCTGAATGGAACAAACAAAACACCTCATGCTTTTCTCTCCAAAATAAAAAAACCACCTAAAGGAAAATCCTAAGAAGTAAGAAAGGAGCTCTACCAGTCAAACCATTTATAAAGACTTGAGAATGGCCAGGAGCACCTAAAAACAATATATACCACAAGTAATTAAATATTGCAATATTTGCTAAAAAAATTAAAACAAAATTAACTAGTGCAAACATACCCACAAATTAGGCAAAAGTCAATACTAACTGTGCTGATAAAGAAAATAATAACATAAGAGAAGCCAATGTTGGATCAAGCCAATGGCCCATCCAGTCCAACAGTCTGTCACACAGTGACCAAAAATACTATGTGCCATGGAAAACAAAAACCTCTCTAGTAGAATCATTCACAAAATAAGTGTAATTAAAGAGAGACCAAAGACAATAATAATTCCATGCAGCTGATATATTTAAAAAATATATCTCTAATATACCATTTCAAGAAAATACATAAGGTCACTGATATTTTTGCAAAGTAATATATATATTAAATGTTATAATACAACAACAAAGACTGGTATGCTGATATCATCAAAAGATTATATCTAATACAACAATGCAGACATGTCTTTAATTATGACCCAGAAATATGGTTTAAAAAGATATGCCAAATGAAACAAGTCAAATCCAGATTCATATTTAGCTCATACAGCATGTAAGTTTTTTTTTTAATTAACAATTTTTATTGAAGTTTTAATAGTACAAACAGATATTAATACCAAAAATAATCACTTCAGTATTGACAGAAATTTTTTAAGCATCATTAACATCTTAATATGTACATCAATCAGATAGGATAAACAAGTATTCAAAAAAATTTTTTTTTTTTGAAAAATAAGAAATATAACTGTAAAACACATAGACATTAAGACTTAGCAAATTAGGTGTTGATAGTTGTTTCATATATGGATGACTGACCTGTTAGGTTGTAGAGTTATTAGCAAAATGTTATACCATTGGATCTTGACTAAAACAATTCTGTTTTTCAGTTTTAGATCCATTTTGTGTAGTCTTTCCATGAAGGAGGTATAAATTGTTCATTCCCCAAAAAGGTAAGGATAGGAAACCACTTTGCACTAAATTCTAGATCTGGCTGACCAGTCTTTGCAGTATTGCATCTTCCGGTAATACACTCCATTATGTATTGGTCCCAAAGTTTTTGGAACCAGTCCTGGATGGTTGGTGAGTTGGGATTTTTCCATTTAAGGGCAATCGATGTTCTTGCCGCATAAAGCATTGTTCTCAGGATATTCTCATACCAACATGCATGGCAAGAGGACTGCTTGACAAAACTAGATGAATCAGTTTGGAATAAAATCTGGACCACAAGCAAATCAGACTCAAAGTCTTACTCATTAGACCTTCACAGACTCAAGATAAATACACGGTGGTATCTTACCCCCCAAACCTTATCAAGAATATCTACAAAATACTCACCGTTATGTTGGAAAGGCTGTGGTCAGGTAGGCTCATTTGCACATTGTTGGTGGTTATGCAACGAGATTCGCCCATTTTGGTTGGAAGTCCTGAAGAAAATTAAACAAATCACAGATATAGAACTTTCATATAATCCTGAAAACTTAATGTTAGAGGTATGGCCAGATGACATTGATCAACACCAGCATGTAAGTTTTTAATCTATATATCCATGCTGCCTCCTGACATTGCAAGGACTTATACAAATCTACTTGAATAAAGACATGTGGTAGTAACATAAATAACAACAAAAAACATAAATCATCACAGGTGTGTCCTTTTTCAACAAAATGAGCCAGAAACATTGGTGCATATACGAGACCAATGTTCAACAATACGAATTCTAATAGAATGCAGACTCATGCCCACATATAACAATTCACAAGGGCATTTAATCTCATAAATCACTCTTTTAGTATTTCAGTTAGAAACATGAGGAAGATCCCCAGTACATAAACCTTGTGGATGTGTAAAGCTCTTTATTTCAAGTGAAAAGGAACATACTGAACAACCTCTGCATTTTATGGTGTCCAAGAGGAACCCCCTTAATTGGAGGATTATGATAAATGTCAGAACAAGCAAAAATGTTTCTAAAATTCCTGGTTCTCCAGAAACCTGTGAATATCACATCCATGTATGTCACTAACCAGTTTGGTGTAGTGCTCAAGAGTGGCGGACTCTAATCTGGAGAACCGGGTTTTTAACTCTAATCTGAGCCTCCGTCTCACACATTTTTCTTAGTTTAGGAAGAATGGCTCGAGAGCAAACTAATTTATGCTGTAGCCAAATTGCTTGCTCACAACTTTAATGCCAGTAGCTCAAAAAGTAGAGTTTTTGCTAAGAAGACTCCACAGCTTAGCGGGAGCATCCAGTCTCCTCCTCCTTCTCCTTCCCACATGCCAATATCTCTAAATGATTTTTTTATAAGACTGTGCCAAATATGTATAATGTAAAACACATGTAATTCCTTTTTAAATTACTTGTTTACCAATACATAAGTCACACCTGTATACTGATTGTGTTTCAACCAATGGCTCGGCCAATTAGATTTTGCGAATATCCACAATCTAAAAGATATTTCTCTGATTTTTTACATTCCTTATAGAAATCTTACCGAGTCATGGAATTATGTTTTAATCTCAGGAATTGATCATATGGGAGATAGTTACATAAATGAGGTGGAGGAAATTATTTAAAATGTAATATTGAATGCTGTCAGTGGGCTATGTATACACCCAGATGGACAACTTATTATTACTACATCTGATCACCTCTGTATCAAGAAAAGAAAGCACATTCATATGTGCCAGCTTCGGCGGTGAGGGCCAGGTATAAATTTAACTAATAAATAAATCAATATTATGATGACATGTAAATTTGATGGTGTTGTGGATTGTATTAATCTATTCTCATCTGCAAAAATGATAAAAATGTCATCAGTATAATGGTAAAACAGAAGGTCCGTGAGAAAAAGAGGATTCTTTTCTTGATGACAAATAATTGTTTCCTCCAAAAATGTCATAAATAGGTTAGCAAGTTTTGGAGTAAAAGCACTACCCATCGCAGAATTGTCACCTTGTAATTCACGGTGAACCTCCCTACAATAATCCTCCTTATCTAATAACATTATGGCTCTACCTCCACGTATCCACATGGGGGATAGGCAGGTGAAATCCCAGCAGCTCTTGAAAACTCTCTCTTGATTGCTGGTGGGATTGCTACCCAGAGAGAATCACTTGGAAGTTCTGGTTGTGTGTAATGGGTTAGCCAGTATTTGATTAACATAACCTCTTTTCATGTTGCCACAGTCACAAATATTGTGGCAGCCTCACGTGGAGGCATGCTTTCACATGACCAGCAGCTCATCAGGTCACAAGCCTCTTGGTGGTTCAGTGTACTATCACAAGTGATAGTGTGGGAACTGCTGAACTGGGCCCCTGAATCACTAGAATCACACAAAATGTGACCGTTGTGTGTCCACCTCTGCCATAGAGACATCAAGTCCATACAGTTGAAATATGGGCCTCTTCTGGGTACCCACCTTTTGTCAGACGTAACGTAATCACATGTCTGCTGGGGATGCTTCTCTGTTCTTGCATGTGCATTTCCCGATTAAGATCAGGATTGTGGCACAAGGGGAGAGGGGGCTTTAGCCTTCCCTCCTGTGCCATTTTTGCAACCTGAAGCAGTTGCAGGGGTGTTCTGTTTGGAGAAACCCATGTTTATCCCAAGATGCCCATGAGTTTCCATTGCCCTGGTATAAGGTCCCCACCCACAGCTATAAGTTTGAACCTTACCTTCCATTCCACTGTATTTGAAAACGTGTGCTTTGCACATGAAAGCTCAGACCTTGAATAAACCTTTGTTGGTCTTAAAGGTGCCACTGAACTCTAAATTTGTTCAGCGTACTCCATAAAATGTGAAGAACATGATCCCAACCATATCTCGCACTTGCCAGTGTTCCAAACTGGACGTCACTTGAGATGTATAAAGTAGCCCTTTAATTATTTCTCAACATTTGATATAGGCAACTCTGTACACAGGTCCCGGTCACATGGGGGAAATTGGCGCGGCCAAAGTGCAGCTTTTTAGAGCCGCACCAAAAGAGACGCGTGGCGGCAGGATCAGACAGATCCCTTGAGCCGCCGCGCAGTTGCTCCCCAGCACGATCAGATGCTGGAGGGGAAGCCATGGAAGGGAGAGCGAGGCAGCCGGCTGCGCATGTGTGCGCATGCGCAGTTCGGCCAGGAGCCTCGAATGCTGCTGAAGACGGGCACACCGGCGATCTTATGGCCGCGCTTGCTGCAGCGTTTCAGGTTGGTAGTACTCTTTCCTAGGTTTTTTTTAAATGCGTGTTAAGTGTGCGGACTCTAATCTGGGAGAACCGGGTTTGATTCCCCACTCCTCCGCTTGCACCTGCTGATGTGACCTTGGGTCAGTCACAAGCTCTGGCACAGCTGTCCTTGAAAAAGAGCAGTTTGTGTCAGAGTTCTCTCAGCCCCACCTAACTCACAGGGTGTCTGTTGTGGGGAGGGGAAGGGAAAGGAGTTTGTAAGCCGCTCTGAGACACTTTTGGGTAGTGAAGAGCGGAGTATAAATCCAATCTCTTCTTCTTCTTCGAGCTGAAGGGACGGATTGGGGACGGGTGCGCACCACTTCCCAAATGTTGCGGTGTGATCGCGCCCGTTTGCTGTGCCCCTGATCCATCCCTCTTGCGGGGCAAAACCTCCTGTGTGACCGGGGCCACAGTATCATGGTGATCTTAATGGCAAAGGCATGGCAATGTGCCCAGAAACTGTGCACATTTTACTGCTGTTTTTTTCATGTTTGTAGTTTATTTTTTCATATAGTTAAATATAAGTCAAAGTAAGCTATGTAGTATGGCTGACTATTCCTGAAGGAGAAAGTTAGGTGTCAGTTACGATTAATGTGAGTAGCTTTTATGGCCCTGGAGATGTGACCCCTTGTTACAGTAAATGTGACAGCATGAATTATTTTCAATTATGATGAACTACATTCAATTTCATTAGTTCTGACAAACCTCACTGGGACCTTGCTCCTTTGATACAGCAACAACTGTAGATAAAAAAATGTAAAACTGGAATTCAGAAGCTTAGGTCACAAGTAAACCCATTGGAGTTACAGTGATGAGTTTACTGTCTTGCATTTCACATAGTTTCATTATAATTCTTGTCCGATGTTTTTCGTGGTAGGTTTATGCTTACAACATTTGAAGTTTTGTATCTATTGTCTGTTTTAAAAAGCAGCAAATGTAGATTGTTAAAGCTGGCTTTTTACCTCTATAACAACTGCACATGACTGTATTGCTCAGGAGAGTGATATGTCAGGATGTTCATGAACTAACCAAACTGGCATCAGAGATCTAGGAGGGTCATGTTTCCTGCCTGCAGAGAACTGAACCCTCTGGACCATACTTCTTCTTTAATCAGTTTACTGGTAGCTTACTCTGATCTACTAGACATTTTTGTTCTGGATATCAGATGGCTTCTTGTCTGAGATGAACAGAGTTCCACTGTGCTACAAATTCAGATGTGCTATAACTTCAACAATGTTCATGCACTTGTTTGAAACCATTATAACTGTACATCTTGACTACTCTCCCAGTTTGTTCCGTTAGGCAGTAAAACAAACAGGCACTTACATAAGTTCTTTTGGAACCTGGCTTTATACATGTGCTGTGATTTTTTTGGTATGCAGTGCAGTTCTTTCTAATAAGCTCTATACATGTATTCTGTGTTGCCACTGCTACAGCTATTGCAAAGTTCCTTGCTGAACTTTTGGAGTAAAAGACAAAGTGAGACTTGTTTCAGTAATTCATAATCTTCTCTCTGTGTGTCCTGTTGGTATGGCAAAATGAGTCTCTGCTTGGTGTTTATGCATTCAATCCAAATTTGTCAGCATTAACATTTTTCCATGAACAGATGATTTTTATAGACATGGTCATATGTGTTATTCTTTCTCATACATGACTTGGATTATGCCCCCTCTTAAACCTTTACTGCAGTGAGAAATGGTTATCACTATTGACAGCCTTCTCTCTATTTAGATACCCTCAATCATCTTTTCTTAGGTACAAAGGTTCCTTCTTACAGGCTCTTAGTCTGTATGTTTAAGAATAATTGCCAGGTAATGTTTCATGAACACATTGGGACTTAATTTGGAGCAAAAATGAATTGAGTTGCACTGCACAATTCCCTACCCATATTAACTTTTCTGAATGTGTTTGTTGGAGCCCAATAATAATATTACATGAGAGTTCTCAGGTTGAGTTATTTGCATTTGTAAGAAGCAACAGCCCTGCCCCCCAATGAATCAGAGTAGCATTTCTGGTGAGATGGGGGTTAACTTTTTCCCCATGCCGTTTTTACCTATCTTGCATCTAAACTTGCAAGGTAGGTGTAAGTTGCACCTGAAGTAACTTTTTACCCCATTGGGAAAACCCATAACGTACCGCCAGAGGTCAATTGGGGGGGATTGCGGGGGATCGCCATTCCCCCAGGTGAGGTGCGGGGGCGGGGCACATGACGAAGCCCCGCCCTCTGCTTCCGGCCGCCCCGCTTCCGGCCCTCATTCAGCCAGGAGGAGGCAGGAGAAGAGGGAGGGAAAGTTGCTTCCCCCCCGCCTCTCCCAACCCCTGCCTGCCTGGGGCCAGGGAGGGCCTTCGCGGGGCTTCCTCGCACTCCCGCCGGCCTTGCAGGTCCACCGCCGGGCCCCTCGCCAGGACCATTGGGGGCGGGGGAGCCTTCGTGGGGCTTCCTCGCCAAAGCTCGGATCGGGGCACTGGGGGCGGAGTGGGCACATGGTGAAGCCCCGCCCCCTTCTTCTGGCCGCCCCCTGCTTCCAGCCTCATTCTGTTGCAGAAGGAGGAAGAAGCAGGAGCCTGGCCGAGGCTACTCCACGTGGCCTCCGCAAGGACTCCCAGCCCCATCCAGGAGCTTCCCCGAGGTAGCCGTGTTAGTCTGTTGCTGCAAAATAGTCCAAGAGTTCAAATAGCACCTTTAAGACTAACAAATAGCACCTTTAAGACTAACCTTTAAGACTAAGACTAACTGAGTGATGGGTGTGGCCTTATGACACACTTCCGGTAATGTCAGGGGGTGTGGCATATGCTAATGAGTTATGCTAATAAGTTCCCCTAGCTCTTTTTCTACGAAACGACCCCTGCGTACCGCTATAGTCCATTACCTATTTTTCAGCAGAAAGCAAAGTGGCTTTCTGATGAGGCTTTACAAATAGCAGAGGAAAGAAGGAAAGCGAAAGGCAAAGGCGAAAAGGAAAGATTTACCCAACTGAATGCAGATTTCCAGAGAACAGCAAGGAGAGATAAGGAGGCCTTCCTGAATGAACAGTGCAAAGTAATAGAAGAAAACAATAGAATGGGAAGGACTAGAGATCTCTTCAAGAAAATTGGAGAAATCAAGGGAGCGTTCCATGCAAAGATGGCCATGATAAAGGACAAAAACGGTAGGGACCTAACAGAAGCAGAAGAGATTAGGAAAAGATGGCAAGAATACACAGAAGAACTATACAAGAAAGACCTCAATGTCCTTGACAAACACGACGGTATAATCACTGACCTTGAGCCAGACATCCTGGAATGTGAAGTTAAATGGGCCTTAGAAAGCATTACTAACAACAAAGCTAGTGGAGGTGATGATATTCCAGCTGAGCTATTCAAAGTCTTAGAAGATGATGCTGTTAAAGTGCTGCACGCAATTTGCCAGCAAATTTGGAAAACGCAACAGTGGCCACAGGATTGGAAAAGATCAGTATACATTCCAATCCCAAAGAAGGGCAACGCCAAGGAATGTTCAAACTATCGCACAATTGCACTCATATCACACGCTAGCAAGGTCATGCTCAAGATCCTACAAGCTAGGCTTCAACAGTACGTGGATAGAGAACTACCAGAAGTACAAGCTGGGTTTCGAAGAGGTAGAGGAACTAGAGATCAAATTGCCAACATTCGCTGGATTATGGAGAAAGCAAGAGAGTACCAGAAAAATATCTACTTCTGCTTCATTGACTATGCTAAAGCTTTTGACTGTGTGGATCACAACAAACTATGGCAGGTCCTTAAAGAGATGGGAGTACCAGACCACCTCACATGTCTCTTGAGAAACCTGTATAAGGGCCAAGAAGCGACAGTTAGAACCGGATACGGAACAACTGATTGGTTCAGCATAGGAAAAGGAGTACGACAAGGATGTATACTGTCACCTTGCTTATTTAATATATATGCAGAGTACATCATGCGAAATGCTGGCCTGGATGAATCACAAGCGGGAATTAAGATTGCTGGGGAAAAGATCAACAACCTCAGATATGCAGATGATACCACTCTAATGGCTGAAAGTGAAGAGGATCTAAAGAGCCTCTTGCTCAGAGTAAAAGAGGAGAGCGCAAAAGTGGGCTTGAAGCTCAACATCAAAAAAACTAAGATCATGGCATCCGGCCCCATCACTCCTTGGCAAATAGAAGGGGAAGTCGTGGAAGTAGTGACAGACTTCACGTTCCTGGGATCCCAGATCACCGCAGACTGTGACTGCAGCCATGAAATTAAAAGACGCCTGCTCCTTGGGAGGAAAGCGATGGCGAACCTAAACAGCATGATAAAAAGTAGAGACATCACCCTGCCAACAAAAGTCCGCATGGTCAAAGCAATGGTATTCCCAGTAGTCATGTATGGCTGCGAGAGTTGGACTATAAGGAAGGCCGAGCGCCGAAGAATAGATTCTTTTGAACTATGGTGCTGGAGAAGACTCTTGAGAGTCCCTTGGACTGCAAGAAGAACAAATCAGTCAATCCTCAAAGAAATCAACCCTGAACCATCTCATCCTTTGCCGTCCCCGTCTTCTTTGACCTTCAATCTTTCCCAGCATCAGGGTTTTCTCCAGTGAGTGCAAACATGTCTTTCAAATGCCGGGAAAGATGCCTGGCTTTAAAGTTTGATGCGAACGTATCAAGCAAGCTAGTACTGTGAAAGGGTCATTATGGCTCCTGATTCTGCCACTTTCTCCAGATACTTGGTGACATATCTCTGCAGGTCTGCTATTGGTTCACTGACTTCAGCCTTTGAGAAGTTCCTGGTGGTGATGCACTGTGCTAAAACTGATGCTGCTTTTGGAAGAGCAGTTCTTCAGAGCCTGTTTCTTCAAGACGACCTGCAGATAACATCAGGTACATGGCTCCCTAGTCATCAAATCACCGCAGACTGTGACTGCAGCCATGAAATTAAAAGACGCCTGCTCCTTGGGAGGAAAGCGATGGCGAACCTCAACAGCATGATAAAAAGTAGAGACATCACCCTGCCAACAAAAATACGCATGGTCCAAGCAATGGTATTCCCAGTAGTCATGTATGGCTGTGAGAGTTGGACTATAAGGAAGGCCGAGCGCTGAAGAATAGATTCTTTTGAACTATGGTGCTGGAGGAGACTCTTGAGAGTCCCTTGGACTGCAAGAAGATCAAATCAGTCAATCCTAAAAGAAATCAACCCTGACTGTTCCCTGGAAGGCCAGATAATGATACTGAAGCTCAAATACTTTGGCCACCAAATGAGAAGGGAGCACTCACTGGAGAAGACCCTGATGCTGGGAAAGATTGAAGGTCAAAGAAGACGGGGACAGCAAAGGATGAGATGGTTGGACAGTGTCATCGATGCAATAAACATGAAACTGAGCAAACTTCAGAGGACAGCGGAAGACAGGGGTTGCGAACCATGGGGTTGCGAAGAGTTGGACTCGACTGTGCGACTGAACAACAACAACAACAAGCAGGCTCAAGCTGTAATTTACATGAGAAAAATACTCCCTTTAGCATTGCTAGTCTGATCAGCGATGGGAGCTGCAAATGCTTTTAGATGGGAATTAAAATGTCAGGAGATGGATCACATCTTCTCTGTGTGGTATAAATGTCATCCTGATTGAAACCTATGGAAATTTCTGTCTCTAAGTCCCTATACCCCATCATGTAAAACAGAGTGGTGCTAGCATGGTATAGTTGATTAGAGTGACAAGGATATAGTGTAATAAAGGTAAAGGTTTCCTTGCTCGAAAGCCAGTCGAGTCCGACTCTAAGGTTGCGGTGCTCATCTCCGTTTCAAAGCCAAAGAGCCAGCACTGTCCGAAGATGTTTCTGTGGTCATGTGGCCGGCATGACTAAACACCAAGGTGCACGGAATGCTATCACCTTCCCACTGAAGTGGTACCTATTTATCTACTTGCAATTTCTTGCCTTCGAACTGCTAGGTTGGCAGGAGCTGGAACTAGAGACGGGAGCTCACTCCGTCATGGGGCACCTGGGTCTCAAACTGCTGAACTACCGACCTTCCACAGCCTGCAGTTCAGCGTCTTAACCACTTGAGCCACCGCAGCTCCTATATGGTGTAATAAAGAGTATTAATTAGAATATTGGACTAGGATCTGCAAAGCCCAGGTTTCAATTCCCAGTCTGCCATGGAAACATGCTGGGTGACTTTGGGCCAGTCACACACTCTCAGATTAACCTGCATAACAGGGTTATTGTGAGGATAAAATGTAAGAGAGGAGAATAATGTAAGTGGCTTTGGGCTCCCATTTTCATGGAAGAAAGAGCAGACTATTCGCCAAAAGAAACAAAGAGCCTTTATGGATGGCTGACGAAACTCTTACAATTGATAAAAATAGATGAGAAGCAAAAGTAGGATGTTGTTGTTGTTGTTGTTAATAATAATTTTGATAATATTAATATTTAATTTATAGCCCACTCTCCTGAAGACCAGCTCAGAGTGGGTAACATCAGTTTATAAGTATACAATTAATATTCCCAATATCAAATAATTGTCATCAATACAATACATTACGATACATACAATAGAACAGAATGTTATATAAAATCAAGATGGCATAAATCCACTGTAGGAGGAGAGTGGCAGTGGGAAACAAGGAGGGGAGGCCGATCCATTAGGTCTCACTGATTGAGACCCCTGTACTGCCCTCAACCATAGGCCTGGCAGAACAATTCAGTTTTGCAGGCCCTGCAGAATTGCCCTAGATGCCGCAGGGCCCCGAAATCTCCTAGAAGAGTGTTCCACCAGGTCGGGACCAGGGCTAAAAAACAGAATCAGCCCTGAATCACAGAAATAATCAGATGTCTATTGTAGACTGTTGCAGATATCTGCAGAAATGTATTGTATTGAGGTTTGTTGTGTAGTCAATTTAGGCTTATTTTTATTAAGTTGTTTAGGCTGACAGATATGCCTATATGTTTATTGCTGTTAGAGTGTTAGCTGATATTAATTATCTGGTGGAACGTTGCTCTTTATATCTATACAGTGCTTGAAATGTGTGTTGAGGGACTGGGCATCCCAGTGGCCCATAGGGCTGGGAAGTATAGCTGTGGGAGGAATGTTTTACAAAGGAGAAGGATTCGGAGATAAAGGAATGCTTGGAATCCTTCTAGCCTCTGTCCCATCCTGAGGAATAACGGTGTACAGGTTCCAGAATTTTCCTCCTCTTTGTCATTGGTGTTGTGTAATGCCAGATCAATCAAAAAGAAGACTATATCCCTGCATAATATTGTAAAACAGGGTTGCTTTGATCTGCCCTGCATGACGAAGATCTGGCTGGGGACTGATGAGGTTTTTCCTCTTACTCAGTTGGCTCTGCTGGGTTACTGGTCCTTTAGGGTACTAAAAGAACTTGCAGATGTAATTTCTGAACCTCTGTCCATTATTTTTTTATAATTCTTGGAGAACAAGTGAGGTGCCAGAAGATTGGAGGTGGGCAAATGTTGTACCCATCTTGAAGAAGGGGGAAAAGGAGGATCTGGGTAACCACCGACCCGTCAGCTTGACATCTATACCTGGGAAAGTTTTAGAACAAATAAACAGAAAGTCCTTGAGCATTTAGAAAGGACAGCTGTGTGTCATGCCCCCTGGTCCTGCCGTGACACTGTGATTACTAAGAGTCAGCATGGGTTTCTCAAGAACAAGTCATGTCAGACTAACCTTATCTCTTTTTTGAGAAAGTTACTACCTTACTGGATCAGGGCAGTGCTGTAGACATAGTAGTTTATCTTGATTTCAGTAAGGCTTTCGATAAGATTCCACATAATATTCTTGTTGACAAATTGGAAAAATGTGGTTTGGATCCTATGGCTGTAAGGTGGATCTGTAACTGGTTGACAGATCACACCCAAAGAGTGTTTGTGAATGGTTCCTCATCCTCTTGGAGAGGAGTGTCTAGTGGAGTGCCTCAAGGATCTGTCCTGGGACCTGTTTTGTTTAACATCTTTAGCAATGATTTGGATGAAGGGATAGATGGAATGCTTATTAAACTTGCAGATGATACTAAATTGGGAGGGGTAGCAAATATGATAGAAAATAGACTCAGGATACAGGGTTGCTTTGATATGGCCTGCATGACGAAGACCTGGCTGGTGACTGATGAGGTTGTTCCTCTTACTCAGTTGGCTCTGGAAAACTGGGCGAAAAGAAATGTAATGAATTTCAATGGGGATAAATGTAAAGTTCTACATTTAGGTAGGAAAAATCAGATGCATAATTATAGGTTGGGAGAGACTTGTCTTGGCAGTAGTATGTGCGAAAAGGATCTAGGAGTCTTAGTAGACCATACACTGAACATGAGTCAGCAGTATGATGCGGTAGCTAAAAAGGCAAATGCAATTTTGTGCTGTATCAACAGAAGTATAGTGTCTAGATCGCACGAAGCGATGGTACCACTTTACTCTGGTCTGGTTAGACCTCACCTAGAGTATTGTGTTCAGTTTCGGGCACCACAATTTAAGAAGGATACAGACAAGCTGGAATGTGTCCAGAGGAGGGCAACAAAGATGGTGAGGGGTCTGGAGACCAAATCCTATGAGGTTGAAGGAGCTGGGTATGTTTAGCCTGGAGAGGAGACGACTGAGAGGTGATATGATAACCATCTTCAAGTACTTGAAGGGCTGTCATCTAGACACAGGGGTGTCGAACTAATTTGTTATGAGGGCCAGATCTGACATAAATGAGATCTTGCTGGGCCAGGCCATGTGTGTTGTAAAAGGTATTGCCAGGTAGCAGAGATATAAACTTTATAAAGGACATAGACAAACACAATTAAAGATTTTTAAAAACTTTAAATAACACATTTCCAGTGAGTTTGACACCCCTGAGTGGAGTTGTTTTCTATTGCCCCAGAAGGTCGGACCAGAACCAACAGTTGAAATTAAATCAGAAATGTTTTTGGCTAAACATTAGGAAGAACTTTCTGACAGAGCAGTTCTTCAGTGGAACAGGTTTCCACGGGAGGTCGTGGGCTCTTCTTCTTTGGATGTTTTCAAACAGAGGCTAGATGGCCATCTGACAGCAATGCTGGTTGTTTGAACTTAGGCAGATCATGAGAGGGAGGGCAGGACGGGTTGCCTCAGTGCTTAGTTCTTGTGGCCCTTTCTTACATGCCTAGGGAAATGCTGATTGCCACTTTGGGGTCAAGAAGCAATTTTTCTCCAGGCCAGTTTGGCCAGGGATCCTGGAGGGGTTTTTTTTGGTCATCTTCTGGGCATGGAACAGCGGTCACTGTGGGTGTGGAGGGGGAGGTATTTGTGAATTTCCTGCATTGTGCAGGGGGTTGGACTAGATGGTATACTGTCTGTTCTGTTCACCAGTAGATACCCTTTTGAGGTTAGGAGATGCTGTCTTTTACTGGGCATTGTGTTTTCCATAACTTGTAGTCCTGGGGGATTTCAGTGCCTATGCAGACAAACCCCTGATTGGTGCCATTTCTGAGGTTATGGCTTCCATGGCAGCCCTGGGACTCTCTCAGGTTGTATCAGGCCCCACACATGAAGCAGGCCACACCCTGGATTTGATTTTCTGTACAGGTGTAGCTCTGAATAGTCTGGTTAAATGTGAACTGGTGTCATAGTCCGATCATATCCTCCTGAGGGCCGATTTGAGGTTCTCAACCCACCTCTGCATTTTGTCCACCTACAGATACTTATGGATCCTGTAGGTTTCCAGAATGCTCTTTGGGATTTCTCAGGACCTCCTCTCAATGAGCTAACTGATGCTTGGAATATGGTCTCAGCTTGGTCATCAACCGGATTGCTCCCCAATGCCCTCTGTATCCTTGATCTTCCCTGGCTCCTTGGTTTATTGAGGAGCTTAGGAAACTAAAGAGGACATTAAGATGGCTAGAGCAATCTTGGCAGCAAACTCATGACAAAGCCTTGAGAACATGTTATAGAGCCCAGTTAAAAGCCATAACGAAGGCAGCTGAGAAATCTTTCTTCTCTGCTTCTATTGCATCCACTAGCTTGCATCCAGCCCAATTATTTTGAGTAGTTTGACAGCTGACTTTTCCATTGGAGAGTCCCAAAATAACAGAGTTGGCTATTAGCTTTGACTTGTTTTCAAGGGGTTTTTTTTGCAAATAAAATCTCGAAGTTCTGCCATGACCTCTTCTCCAAATTTAATGCAAGTAATGCACAGGAGGCTCCATTGCCAATGTCTGGTCCTTTTTTGGACCGCTTCCACTTACTCTCATAGTTGGATGTGGACAGGGTTCTGAGAGCTGTAAAGGCTAGAACCTGCCCCTTGGATCCCTGCCCATCATGGCTGGTGAAATCTTGCAAAGATGTGGTAAGATGCCCCTGAAGCATTCCTTAGACAAAGAGGAGTTAAGCAATTACCACCCAGTATCAAATTTATTAAAAAGGCCAGCACTATGCTGGGGACCATTAGGAAGGGAACTGAAAACAAATCAGCCAGTATCAAAAATGCCCCATGTATAAATCGGAACACTGTGTGCAATTCTGGTCACCACGTCTCAGAAAGGATAGTGTAGTATTGGGAAAAGTGCAGAAAAGGGCAACTAGAATGATCAAAGGGTTGGAACACTTTCCCTATGAAGAAAGGTTAAAGCGCTTGGGGCTCTTTAGCTTGGAGAAACGATGGCTGAGGGGTGACATGATCGAGGTTTATAAGATTACGCATGGGATAGAGCAGGTCGAGAAAGAAGTACTTTTCTCCCTTTCTCACAATACAAGAACTCATGGGCACTCCATGAAATTGCTGAGCGGTCAGGTTAGAACAGATAAAAGGAAGTACTTCTTCACCCAAAGAGTGATTAACACATGGAATTCACTGCCACAGGAGGTGGTGGCGGCTACAAGCATGGACAGCTTCAAGAGAGAACTGGATAAACATATGGAGCAGAGGTCCATCAGTGGCTATTAGCCACAAGGTATAGATAGGAAATCTCAGGCTGGGGCAGGTGATGCTCTGTATTCTTGGTGCTTGGGGGGGCAACAGTGGGAGGGCTTCTAGTGTCCTGGCCCCACTGGTGGACCTCCTGATGGCACCTGGTATTTTTGGCCACTGTGTCACAGAGTGTTGGACTGGATGGGCCATTGGCCTGATCCAACATTGGCTTCTCTTATGTTCTTAAGTGTGCTTGCACACGAAAGCTAATACCTTGAATAAAGCTTTGTTGGTCTTAAAGGTGCCACTGGACTAAAACTTTGTCCTACTGCTTCATACCAACATGGCTACCCACCTGAATCCATCTATCGAACCGTCACATTAATTTTTTATGCGGGTAAAGTGATGCTCAAAATCTTAAAACAAAGATTGTTACCATATATGGAATGAGAAATGCCAGATGTTGAAGCCGGATGCAGAAAAGGAAGAAGCGCTGGAGATGATATTGCAAATTTACGTTGGTTACTGGAGCATAGAAAAGAACTTCTGAAGAAAATCAGCTTACATTTCATAGTTGACAGCAAAGCTATTGACTGCATGGATAATGAAAAGCTATGGTTGGTTTAAAAAGAAATGGGTATGTCACAACATCTGATTGGTTTGATGTGCAACCAATACTCTGGACAAAAAGCTACTGTTGACGGAATATGGAGAAACAGAATGGTTTCCAAAAGTAATGATTACTGAGGAGTTATACAAATTTAAAATTGATGATGAAGAAATTGAAATTGTTCTTCTATTCCTTGGCTCCATCATCAACCAAAAGGGAGACTGCAACCTAGAAATTAGAAAGAGATGGAGACTGGGAAGGGCAGCCATGAAGGAGCTAGAAAAAATTGTTACGGGGGATGTGTTGCTGGTGACCAAAATAATTCATACTATAAATTGGACAATGAAGAAAGCAGACAGGAAGAAAGTTGGTTCACTTGAAATTTGGCTTTTAGAGGAGAGTTTTACAGATATCATAGATGGTCAAAAAGACAAAAAAAGTGGGTTCTAGATCAAATCAAGCCTGAACTCTCCCCTAGAAGCTAAAATGATCAAACTGAGGCTATCATATTTTGGTCACATTATGAGAAGAGAAGGCAAGACTCACTGGATGCTTGGCAAAGTTGAAGGCAGCAGGAAAAGAGGAAGACCCAGTGTGAGATGGATTGACTCAATCAAGGCAGCCACGGCCCTCAGTTTGCGAGGCTGTTAATGATAGGACACTTTGGAGGTCATTGTCACGATTGCCCAGGCGGGCGGGCAAGGCATGGAGGATCCAGTAAACACAGACAGTGTTCAGGGCACCAGAGAGGATAAAATGGAGGAGAGAATGGGGAGAAAAATATGTATAAATATCTAAATAAACAGTCCCCTTGTAATTTTGCGACAAAGTGAAAAGATGGCAGGGCATAGCTCGATCTCATAAGATCTGGGAAGCTAAGCAAGGTCAGTACTTACATGGGGGACCGCCAAGGCAGACTCCACAGAGGAAGGCAATGGTAAACCACCTCTGCTTCTCACTCGCCCTGAAAGCCCCTTGCTAGGGTTGCTGTAAGTTGGTTGCAACTTGATGGCACTGACACATTTATTATTTAATTAATTTCTCCCCGATGGGAACCCAAAGTGGCTTTTATTGCTCTCCTCTCTTCCATTTTATCCTTACAACAACCCTGTGATGTAGTTTAGGCTCTGAGACTGACTGGCCCAACGTCACCCAGTGAGTTTCCATGACACCAGTGAGGTTTTGAATCCATTTACTTTTTAGTATATGCAAGAATAAAAATTACTTGACCTGGATCTGTTTTTCTGTGTGTCATGGTTCTGGAAGTACCCCCTGCCTGGAAAAAGGCAAGGCCACAGCAGTGACCTATTGAGATGGCACAGAGAGGTCAGGGCTCCTCTGAGGGCAGATCATTTTGCTGCCTCTTTGTATTGGAAATCACAGGGTGCTCTAAACATACCTCATTCAATGACTGGATAAAATTATACATCCCTAGAAAAAATTAACTAGAACGCAGTATTTATTTATTTACAAAATTTATGCCCTTCCATCATCATTGCCTCCAAGGCAGCTAATAGATTCAAAACATACATAGTAGAAACACATCTTAAAAGCCATTAAAACCAAACAAAAACACATAATAAAACCCAAGTTAAAATACCCATACAAATTACAGAGAGATGCTTTGGCAGACTTCTCTGTGAATAGCTACTTGTGGCTCACATGTGCCTTGAATTTTTCCTCCTATGGCATACTAGTAACTCTCTCATGTCACACTAATAGGCCTTGCCAAACCGTTTAGGATTTATTTATTTATCCATTGCTTGGAAAGTTGGCTCACATCCACAGCAGCCATTTTGCTTAAACAGTCCCAAGAAATGAGCTAACAACTCTTTCTAGTGCCAACATTTCCTTTAAAAAATAGGTTTGCCACCAACTATATGAGCTGTATGTTTGGTAGACCAATAACAGATAAACTTGCAAAGTAGCTGCACCTCATCTTATGTTGTTCCTATTCAGAAATATCGAATTTACCCTCTTCATAGTATAGAAATCCAGCACCTTTAAATACCTTTTTTCCCCTTGAGGTGGAGTCAACCATCAATAATGTCTCACCTTTCAATGATATCCCTATCAGTAGCATACTACCATTGGCACAGCTTCCAGCATCTTTGAATATTTCTCCTAGATCTCACTGTGGAGAATTTCCTGGCATGTCATTCAGTATGACTTAGCATCTTCCCTAATTTGTCTATTAATTACATCACCCTTTAATTCTTAAACAGCTTTTATCACAACATTTACCATTTGGAGGAAACAGTTGTTAGAATGTCACTACTTTTCTCTGTAGGCCCAATTGTTATGCTTCAGTTTCTAGCTTGAAGCTTTCAATAGAGAAGGAAAGATGCCCAAGGCAGAAGTCAACCTTTCACTTCTGCTACAAAGGAGATGCCATCTATTTCATGCTGTGCTAAGTATTCCATTGCAAAGTGAGTTAAACATAGCCTTCAGTGTGTCCTAATTTGGAGGGTGGGAGTAAGTAAAAGAAGTAGCTTTAATTAAATAATTTTGTTGCTCTTTAAATAAGGAAATCCGGCAAAAGCTCTCTGAATTATCAATTAACAACTAACGTTACAGGGAGATACTTGATACATTGCAGATTGAGCCCTTAAGATCTTTCTCAGCCTATGATTTGTCACTACCAAGAACAGAGTAGAGCGGGTTCCCCCCCCCCCCCTTAACTGCTCTGGTCTGAGTTCACTCTGGGTGAATTTTTTTAGTGCATTTGGTATATCCTAAGGACTGTGATGTGTAGCGATCAGTTTTATGTGGATTAAAAGCAATGTATCATACCTCTCATTTTGTTAAGATACTTGTGCTTGATACCAAAAGTACATCCTACAATTTCAGTTGTTTTAATAATGGGGAAGGAGTTTATTATTGATCCTGGAATTCAGAGTGTCTTCATTCTACAAGCCTTTTTTTTTCTAATGGGCACCTGAATTCCTGCTCTTAATGTGTAGAATCTTGTATTTGGTTTTGCTATCTAGTTCATCCCATCTTTCCATACAATCTACAGACTTTGTGTGCAAAAGGCTCTTTTATTCTAAACTGTCAACGTATTGAGAGAAAAATGGAACACATGGCCAAGGATGAATAATTCATACATCAACATTATGGAGAATCAGTTTTCCTTAAACCCCCCCCCCAACCTTATTTGGAGCTAAGACACCTGAAAAGGCCCCGGGGGGGGGGGGAGCTCCTAGGGCCATCAAGCCACCTGTGCGACAAGTCTGCATCAGGGCCTTGCAGCTATTTTTAAAGAACTAAAAATGCTTCTACAATGGACCCACAGCTGCCGTCAGTTGTAGTTTGGCCTAAATATAAATAATGAACAGTGAATTACCAGTATTCACAGACTTATCTGTGTGTACATTTTTAGCCTTTTTCTTTTTTGAATAGCCCCTAGCTTTTAAAGTGTGTAAGAATTTAGTAGTGCAGTCCTAAGCAGACTTATATCTTTTAAGTCCACTGATGTCAGTGAGCTTAGAAGGGTGGAGGATTGCACTGTAAATGTGTAGGATTGTTGGGTTGTAGCCTACAGAAGCTACTTTTTCCCTGGCTGCTACAAGCAGGACTTCATTTACAAGAGCTGTTTGTATGCACTGCATTTAGGTAGTGGTTTCCCCTAAAAACATTCCTAAAGATATAGCTAGCCAACCATGAGCAGAGCTCCACTTGCAGAATGGCCTCCTGCTGCCCCTCCGAAATGCTGTCCCCAGTGGTCAAGGGGTTCTGAGGAAAAGCACTGGGCGCTATATGGGGGTCTGCAGTGGTAGAAATTGATAAAGTTATGCCACCACCAAGTTTAATAATAAAAGAATCTGATATATAAAAGCCCTAACGTATTGGCACTTTCCAACTCTCCCATTGGCTGTGCTGTGCGCTCCATCAGCCATTCGCTCATCAACTGCCACTCAAGAGTACTCACATGCTATTGGCAGGGTGCTAGGTCTGCTACTCTCTCCCACCCACTGGCAGCCTGGCCATTGTTCCCTGTCAGAATAAACTGCCAAACGGCTGTCTCTCCTAACGAAAACGCTTCTCCTGCTTGGCTTCTCTGTGGCTGGCTACTGAGGTGGGCCAGCGGCTGTCAAACCATTCTCTTCTCTTCCTGCTCTGGGGCACACTTTCCCCTCAGTGGCTGTTGCTAGGCAATCAGGCTTGGTTCTGTCAGTAAAAAAGAGGGGGAGGCCCTTTCCAGGCCTTCTTTGGCCTTTGTGGGGAACTCATTGGGGCCAGTCCTAACTAGGGTTGCCAGCTCCAGGTTGGGAAATTCCTGGAGATTTTGTGGTGGAGTCTACGGAAGCCAGAGTTTAGGGAGTGGAGAGGCCTTAGCTGCACAGAATGCCAAAGAGACCACCCTCCAAAGCAATTATTTTCTCCAGGGGGGGAGAGAGATCTGTTGTCTGGAGTTCAGTTGTGATACCAGGCAATGTTCCCTCTAAGCTGTGGAGTCTTGTAAGCAAAACTTCTACTTTGTGGGCTACTGGCTTTAAAGTTGTGAGCAAGCGATTTGGCTACTGCATAAATTAGTTTGCTCTGGAGCCATCCTTCCTGAGCTGAGACAAAAATGTGTGAGCCAGAGGCTAAAAAACTGTGAGCTAGCTCACACTAACTCAGCTTAGAGGGAACACTGATACCAGGCGATACCACAGCCAGTATGACATAGCAGTTAGTGCTTCAGAGCAGGGTCTGCCAGACCCAGGTTCTTGCTGTGGAAGCTGAGTGGGTGATTTCGGACCAGTCACAGACTTTCAGCCTAATGTATCTTACAGAGTAGTTGTGCAGTTCAAAAGGGGAAGAGGAGAATGAAGTGAGCTTCTTTGGTCCTCACTGCAGAGAAAGACTGTACTCTTCCAAGGTAGAGGCTGCAGTGAAGGGGGGAGGAGGTGGAAAGCTGAAATCATAGGGGAAGATAAAGGTAGGTTGATGGTTGGCTGAAAAGGAGATAGCATTGCCACCTCCAGGTTGGGAAATTCCTGGAGATTTGAGGGGTGGAGCCTGGAGAGGGTGGAGTTTTAGGAGGAGTGGGACTTCAGGCAGATACAGTGCCATAGACTCCACCCTCCAAACCAGCCATTTCCTTCTGGGGAACCATTGTTGCTAATCTCCAGGTGAGGGCTGGAGATCACTCAGAATTAAAACTGCTCTCCAGATGGCAGAGATCAGTTCTCCTGAAGAAAATGGTGGACTCTGGGTCATTATACCCTGCTGAGGTTGCCACAGCAAATTGATGTGGAGTGCCCAAGGCAAGGGCACCCACCCAGAGCCTCTTTCTAGAGCTTATTGTATTTATTTCCACAACAGGCCTTATTCCTAGTATGTAATAAAATGCTATAGAAATAGCTATTTTCACAGTGGCGAGGTCCTTCTAATCTTGGATTTTCAAAAATTAGGACTAAGTACACATTGCCTATTAATTATATTTACATCTATCTACCTTTCCACTTTTTAAAGTGCATCACAGTACATTCCTCACAGACCAGACTCAAAGAATTGCCATTGGAGACCAGTTATCATCAGCATTGTACCAATCCTATGCCTGATGCTCCTCAATCTCTATGTAAAGCCCTTAGGCAAAATCATTAATGGTTCTGGTGTTGGCTGTCATAAATATGCTGATAATACACACACACATATATCTATGTCCATCCATCCATATATTCTGGTGATACATTAAAGGTCCTGGCTGGTGTGTTTTAATGGCTAAGAATGAATAAATGGAAGCTAAACCCTAGAAAGACAGATTATGCTGGTGGGAAAGTGAAGGTATTGAAGGATGTTACTCTCCCCATTTTTGATGGATTTCACCTGATGCTTGCTGACTCAGTTAAGAACCTTGGGGTTATATTAGATCCAACATTACTGCCAGAGAAACAAATTAATGTAGCTGCAAAGAACACCTTCTTCCTACTCAGCCTGTACTGGAAGATGGCCCCTTAAATTGATATAAGCAATCTGGCCACCTGAAGCCATGCCAGAGTAACATTGAGGCTAGATTGCTGTAATGCATAGGTCTCTCCTCAAAGTCAATTTGGAAACTGCAGTTGGTGTAGAATGCCACAGCTCAGTTATTATTGGTGCCAGATGGAGCATGCATGTTACTCCCATTCCACAGTCACTCAGTTGGTTGCCCATCAGTTAACAGGCTTAATTTAAGGTACTGGCTATCACATGGCTTTGGTCCTTCATATCTGTGGGACCCTCTCTCCCTCTAAGCTCAGCCAAGATAGCTTTGCTCATCTGATCAGGGCCTTCTGTGGGTTCCACCCTGCAAACAGGCAAAATCAACAACTGCCCATACATATGCATTCTTTGTTGTGGGATGGTCTACCTGATGAGGTCAGGAAGGCTCCTACCCTCCTGCTTTCTGCAAGCTATGGAGAGCTGTATAGAAATATTGATTTCTAAAAGTCTCCTGCCTTCTCCTGTTATGTCTTTCTGATAACAGGCTGTGCCTTATTTCCTGTTGTAAGCCAAATGGTGGGCCAGATGGCCTGAACAACTTTATAACCCACATTCTTCACACTTCCATGCTAGGAGCAAGACCTCATGGCTCCACACTCTGGCCCACTTGCGACCAGTCATGTACACAATGAAGTAGCTGGAGTTTGGGTCAGATGACTGCAAGCGGGGTCCCAAACTTATAGCCTATCCCCACATGCAGCTATGACAACCAACAATTGGGCACACCCCCTGTCCACTCATGATTGGCTGATGGCCACGGCTAATCATGATTAGATTGGGGTATAATTGATTGATCCCTATGGGAATGAGCTCTCTTGCTCTCTCCCCTGTCATTGTTTGTTTTATTGCACCTGAAATGCTGTCTCTTGGAAAACAAAGACCTGCTTTGTGAATTGGACCACATGCTTGTGCAAGATGGGATTTCCCTTCAAAATCCCTTGGTATATATTTTTGGATTGTTGGATGTTCCTAAATTTGGTAACTATGAATCTCATTAATGTGTAGTTAAGGCAAATTGCCCTAGCCTTTGTTATTTTGTAATCTCCTGGTCTATTTGCTGTGCTTTGTACTGAATAAAGATCCTTCTTATTTCTAATGGTCTTTGATGCGGTACTTTTGGAATAGGTTCTTTCCAAAGAGTGGTTGTGTCATGGCAGGACCAGGGGGCGTGACGCAAGCAAGCAAAAGTCCAGGAGCAGTCCGAGGTCAAGCCGAGCAAATCAGGCAACAAGGTTCAAACAGGTTTAAATCTCAGTCCAAAAGCAGGGTCAGACATACCAGAGTTTCAAGTCCATAAATCACAACGATACCAGAGGAGTCAGAGATGAACGCAGGGTCAACGAAGCCGAGGGTCAAAAGCCGAGGATCAAGCCGATAAGAATTCCACAAGGTCTGGAGCAGAGATACAAGGATTCAGGTGCTGACAAACGATGTTTGCCAGCACAAATGACTGCCGGCAACAGACTTGGAGATATACAGTGCTAGCTAATTAGCTCATTAGCTAGCAGGGAGCAAGGTCAAGATCCTGTCAATATTCAGGGCTAAGAGATCTTCTAGCACGCATGCGTGCATTCTGTCTTCGCTCTCTCAGCTGCTGTCTCCTTACATTCCGGAGCCTGGTTACAGGTGGTGGTGAGTCTGATGACGAATTACTGGGATGCAGCAGAGACTGATCCCTTGCAGGTGTTCCCTGGGAGGCTCTATCCTCCTCACCACTTAGATAGCTTTCAGCTACAGGATCCAGTCTTTGCCTCCCTGCTGCAGTACTGTCCTCAGGAGCCTGTAAGTCCACAGGCTCCTGGCTGGCAGGTGCCTCCTCAGGGGTATCAGCAAGGGCAGGCATGACATCAGCAGGGGCAGGCATGACAGGACTAGTGCAAAGAGGTTCTGATGGCAAATTGTCTGGAAACCAGAGAGGGTATAGACCATCTCGTGGTTTGTTGTTTAATGTACTGAAAAGTACAGGATTCCCTCTCATCCCTGGCCTGGCCTGGGTGGGCTAATCCTGTACAAGAGCTGAATTATTCAAGAAGGCTTTTTGTATAAGAAATAGGGCTGCACTGTAACAATATAATTTAGAAAGAAGCTTGGGGCAAAGGATTAGGGACTATAGAATATACCACTGTGTTATAGTTTGTACTGTTTAAGTAGGTTCCTACTATGTACTTTTTGCTTTCATTTAATACTTATGCTGTGCTTCACCTCTGGTCTGTTGGTCTTATTGATTTATTCTATGTAATTCTTCTTGAGTTCCAGTGAAAAAGTTGGACTATAAATAATGTAAATAAATATCAAATAAAGTAAAACTATCAGACAGCTTCTGGCCTGGCAGGCGCCCCCCCCCCCATTATGGCCTATATGGGCTGCGGTCACACAGAGAAATAGCCATGCTACAGAGATGGAAAATAAGCGGATTTTCTGGGCGCAATCACAGCGCCACATCTGGGAAGCGTAGAGCTCCCATGGCGAACCCAAGGCTTCCCGCCGAAGATGCGGGGTAACAAACTAGTACCTCCGAGGTACTAGTTTCCGGAAACCGCAGGGCAAGGGCGGGTGCCTGATTGCGTTTCCGGTGGTAGGTCATGGCATCTGGCACCCACCCATGTCCCATTGCTAAAAGGGTTTTTTTTCCAAGTCTCCACGGGATGCGCACAAGCACCCAACGGCACATGCGCACACTTCAGCCCCCTCCTCTTTTCCGTACCCCCACTCCTGGCTCGGCCTGCTCGAGAGGAACTCTCTGCACCGGGCAGCAGAGGGGGAGGTGCAGGGGGGCGTGGCGGGAGGGCGGCCCAACTGAAGCTCCTCCTGGAGGGGACCAGACGGATGACACAGTTTGCATTCCTCTGCAGCCCTGGAAGGGGTTAAACCCGCAGAGCCTTTTGCTAGAGAGGCCACTTCTTTGCCGGGCCGCAGGATTGTCCTGTGATTAGATCCTCCCCCCTAACCACGGGACCTCGACGGGACATCTACAGGATGTCTGATCGTGCAGGCGCGCGTTATTTTGCTCCAGAGCAAACAGCTATGCTCCCCCCCCCCGCATTTTCCTGCCCGTGTGACCGGGGCCATGGCTTGTTATAGAGCAGATGTGGAGATCCAGGACAAAAAAATTTATGGGAGGAGGAGGAGGAGGAGATTGGATTTATACCCTGCTCTTCACTCGGAGTCTCAGAGCGGCTTGCAAACTCCTTTCCCTTCCTCTCCCCACAACAGACACCCTGTGAGGTAGGTGAGGCTGAGAGAGCTCTTTCCAGATCTGTCCTTGAGAGAACAGCTCTGCCAGAACTATGGCTTGCCCAAGGTCATCCAACAGCTGCAAGTGGAGGAGTGGGGAATCAAACCCGGTTCTCCCAGATTAGAGTCCGTGTACTTAACCACTACACCAAACTAGCAGCCTGGCAGACATGGTACATCTCTGTTCTCATCTTCAGGTAATACAAGCTTCAGTCCGCTTATTTTTCTTTCCCCTTTTTGTATTTTTAAAACAATTCTGAAGGTTTTAGATTGCTTAGGGATTTGGATTGTTGAACTTGTTGTTGTGTTGTCTGTCAAGCTAAATGAACTCATGGTTTTCATTTGAAAATGCAGCTATAACTGAACATTTGCTATTAATGTTCTTTTTGGGTTTGGATTAAATCTGAGGCACTTAGGCTTTTAGAATTTGGGACTTGACATGTAATACCAGTAGTACCAACAGTTCTCCTAGAACATGAACCCCTTTAATTTGCTATAAACATGAATTTGTTTACACATTTGCAGGTCACATAAGAGACTGATGTGAATTATGACAGCAAAAAAGCACTGGCCAAATCAGAAGCTCTTGACTCAACTCTCGTCATATAAACAACAGCAGAGTTGTTATTTCCTGTAGGCTGAAGTGGGTGTAGAGTTTTCCTAGGGACACACAGATCTGTGAATGACCATAAAAGCCATATGTTTGCAACTCCCAACAACTTCTTGGTCATTGAGTTTTTGTCAACTGAACAAATCTGGTATCTTTTAAAACAAATGCCCAATATTGATTGTGTGTTTAAGTTTAAATTTATTAGGTTTAATAGCCATACACCATAAAAAGGAAAATGTAAAAGAACAGTAAAACAAAAATTTGCCACACCCACAATGCAGTTTTGGTAGAGGCTGCTCAGGAAGCACAAAAACTAAAAGAGGAAATCATGACAGAACAAGATGGCCAAGGAAGACTCTGCAGAGAAAGGCAATGGCAAACCACATCTACTTCTTACTTGCCTTAAAGTCCCTTGGTAAGGGTCTCCATAAGTCATTTGTGACTTGATGGCACATGTGTACTGACTGTGGAAAAGCCTGTTGAGGATGGAGAAAAGCCTACTTCCTTTCTCTTCCTAGCACTTGTCCATTCCCAAGGGATACTTGCCTTCTCGTCTGTGTTTCACACCTGCTTCTTCTGGGGAAGCTGTATACAGCTGAGAGGAAACTCAATGTTAAGCCACTGTGAGCCCCTCATGAGGTGAGTCAGTCTTCTGCGCTGGCTGACACTGCTGCATACACATGCCTGTGCACACCAGCCTGCATGATAAAGCTTTCTGTTGTCACCAAAGCTGTAAATGTTATGCTCCAACTTGGCAATCATTTTAGCCTATCAGTCAGATAGCAAATGGTGAATATTAAGGCAAATGTTTTCGTCTTCCTTGCAAATTATAATAAACATTTTAGATTTGATTATATTGGTCTTGGAGACTTTAACTTAAATTAGTTGTTGTCATAGCTGATCGAGCAGGGAGTAGGCCATGTCAGTAGGCCATGTCGTAGAAACAAGAATTTTCATATGTTTAATACATTTCAGGTTTTCAAAGTAATTTTAACCATATATAAACACAGAAATCACAGATTAGAAGAGTTTTCAGAGTTAACCTCTCTCAAACAGTATCTTAGTAATGTAAGTAATGATAATTTTAGCTTGCATCACGACATTGTTTTTAAAATTTATTATTTAACAAAAATAGAAAAGTGCATAAATCATAGCATATTAAAAATACATATGGCTACTCACTGAAGTTAGTGGGCTTGGAAGGGTGTAATTTTCGGGACTGCCAGCCTCCAAGTGGGGCCTGTCAGTTCCTCTAAAGAAAATTGATGCTTTTGCGAGTGGACTTTCTGGCATTACATCTTGCTGAGGTCCCTTCCCTCCCCAGATCCTGCCTTCTCTAGGTTCTGCCTCCCCATCTCACATTTTAGAAACTGTAATTATGTCAGGACCCTAGCCACAGCATTAAGTTCCTCCCAACGTTTCTGAGAATCATCTAGTGGCTCTGGAAATTTTCACAGATCACTGGCAGAGCAAACATGGGCAAAATAGCAGACGACCCCCCCCATTCCATTCAAACTAAGTATCCTGTCGTCAAATGTCCCAATCTCCTTTTCATTGACCCAAATCCAGCACCATTCCTTTCCTCAGCAACAAATGCTAGGAAATCACAGATTGCATACTATTCACATGCCTGGGAAATGGAAGGGCAAAGAAGGTAATGCTGCAGCTTACCATTAGCAGCTGTTTGGAGCGTTCTTTTTTCTCACCCTGCTGAGGTAGGGTTGCCATGTGCCTGCTGGCACTCCATAGAGTTTACAAAGATTTGTAGAGAGGCTGTCACGTGTGGCCTACCCCTTATGTCTCCTGCCCCTCCCTCCGGTTTCCCACTGGTTGCCAGCCTGGAAACCCTAAGCTGAAGGCAATGTTTCCTGATCCCAAGAATGCTCAATAATTTGTATCGTAGGTGTGCCACAGGATACATTGGAATACTCAAAGACCTGGGCTCTTTTCGCATTACTGTTCTCTACTGTTCTAAACTGGCTGTTATTCATTGTTGGCCCAATTTCGAGTAAAGCAATACAGAGAATTTCCTTCCAT
This sequence comes from Gekko japonicus, assembly GCF_001447785.1. Taxonomy (NCBI): domain Eukaryota; kingdom Metazoa; phylum Chordata; class Lepidosauria; order Squamata; family Gekkonidae; genus Gekko; species Gekko japonicus. Next base: position 356,098 of record NW_015170932.1, on the reverse strand, counting down.
TAATGAGCTGTCTCTAAAGCGCTATGGTCATTTCAAACAGTTCCGCTTTTTTCTTTCACCGGGTGAATTTCATCAATATGACCTATGTGATAAGGTTATAATATTCATATACAGTCCCCAGCTGCATCAAAGAAAAACAGACCCATGTTGCTGTATCTGGAGGGCACGTGTATCACCACTACTGCAACTTTCCAAAATAGTTTAGTTTGATTTCTCTCAAGCAATTGCAGAACTCTACACTGAAATCATATTAGTTTTCATTTTAATTTCTTGACTGAATGGAGTCTGTGAAATCATTGATATTTCCTGTGTTCAAGTACAGAGGAAGCCATATGCTTCATTGTACTGCGGCCAATGTCCAGAACATAATGAAGAGGATGGGGGGGGGGATCTACTTTTTATCAATAAAGGTCTGGGTTTTTTTTCAAATAAATATTCTCTATTGTTTTGCTGTCAAGCCGCAGCCACCTTATGGAGGCCCCCGTAGGGTTTTCAAAGCAAGAGATGTTCAGAGGTGGTTTGCCATTGCCTGGTTCTGTGTAGCGATGTTGGTATTCCTTGATGGTCTCCCGTTAATGCTCCCTCTAAGCTGTGGAGTCTTGTGAGCAAAAATTCTACTTTGTGAGCTACTGGCATTAAAGTTGTGAGTGAGCGATTTGGCTACTGCATAAATCAGTTTGATCTGGAGCCATCCTTCCTGAGCTAAGACAAAAATCTGTGAGCTGGAGGCCAAAAAAATTGTGAGCTAGCTCACACTAACTCAGCTTAGAGGGAACCCTGTTTCCCATCCAAATACTGAGCAGGATGGAACCTGCTTAGGTTCTAAGATCTGACAAGCCTGAGCTTGCCTGAGCTATCCAACTCAGGTTTTTATTTTATTTTTACCAGTTTGTCGTCAGCTAATATGTCATTGTTTTATACACAAAAAACAATCACGTAAATGGTTGCAAAAATCCATGCTTCCATATGAACCTGGCTAATAGAGAAGATCATCTATAGAGATCTTGCTTTGTCTTTAGAGGTGAGGTGAGTGGCTACCATAGGCAGGACTTTTTCTTAACATAATTTCTTCTCTGCTTCCCTTTGCCTGGTGCGCAGTGCTAGGAGTTTAAGCTTCTGGCTGAAGTTGTTTTATTGAACCAGAATTTTTGTGATGTATAATTTTGTTGATAAATATATATTCTTCAACAAGAAAGCTTTTGAGGGGAAATTACGTTTGACTGGTAAATAGGGTAAATAATTTCTTAGTAAGTATAGTGGCAAACCTCTAACATTTGGCAAAGCAGAGAACCCGTATTTTACATTGAACAATGAGACTATTGGAAACTGATTGCATGGTGGTTAGCAAATCAAATAAATGAGATATCTCTGTGTACCATTTGCCATGCCTTACTGAATTTTTTTAATGCAAACTACAAACAAATCACTTTTGTGAAATTTCAGAAGGTGCACATTAATGTTCATATTTGTACATTTTTATGTTTTAGTCCACACAATTTCAAAACACAAAAATGATTAGAACTCTGTCACCCAAGGCAAGACCAGACCTGCAGTATCAGCCTCAAATTCATGATATCAGGAAACTGTCTGATGTAGGGTTGCTAGCCTAAGGCTGGCAAGTAGCAGGAGATTTAGTGCGCGGGCCCTGGGGTGTGCTTATTGGTTAGACCTAGAAGTTATGTAATTGTCTTGGATGCTGTCTGGTGTTCAATTTTGTGTTTTAACCAGTAATACTAATCCCCATAATTCCTCCCAGCATTTTCCTTTACACACCCAACTGGGCACTGGCAGGCAGAGCCAGCAGGGAACAGCAGTCTGGTGTGTATACTTGTAAAAGAAGAAGAAGAAGAGGAGGGGGGGAGGAGGAGGAGGAGGAGGAGGAGATTGGATTTAAACCCCACCCTTCACTACCCAAAGGTGTCTCAGAGTGGCTTACAAACTCCTTTCCCTTCCCCTCCCCACAACAGACACCCTGTGAGGTAGGTGGGGCTGAGAGAGCTCTGACAGAAACTGCTCTTTTTCAAGAACAGCTCTTATCAGAACTATGGCTTGCCCAAGGTCATCCAGCCAGGTGCAAGTGGAGCAATGGGGAATCAAACCTCCCAGATTCTCCCAGATTAGAGTCCGCGCACTTAACCAGTTGGAGGCAGCGTTTGTGTAGCTGTTTTTGATATTTTTTTGCTGCTAGAAGTTCACTGGTCTGCTTTAAAAGCACAATTTTTTAAAATTAACCAGAAAAAATCACTGGAATGTTTCTCACCTAATCTTCTTTGCGCCTACTGTCATAAATTTAATAGGCTGACTTTTTTCCTTGCATGAGTCACTTCATCCTATAGGGCCGTTCTGTCTTCATTCATGGATTTTGAAAATTAGCACCGTATGAATTTAAAAAATAATAATCCAGCCCTAAGATGTCCACACAGCAGATAAATTAAGAGGGAGAGGAGGACCCGTAATGTATAACATAATTATTTAAAGATTTTGCAAGCTATTAATATTTTATTTTGAAACCATTTTTGTGAAACTCCTTGACATACTTTCAATGCTTACTTCATGTAGTGACAGCTTTGCGTATTTTTTTCTGAAGATTTGGAAGTTACAAAGATAAATGATGACTAATGTGCACCATCTGCCTGGAGAAATAAAGATTTCTTACTGAGAACATAGTTTCTGTTAAGCTGATTTGCTTAGAATAAGGAAGCATACCCATACCTCTGCTATGAAAATTAGGTCTTAATGCCTTCTGACAAATTTTGAAACAACTGTGTGGGTGCTGGGATAACAATATTTCCTCTGTTGAGGGTCAGACATATTTCTTCTTTCGAACTTACACAAGAACTTTGGAATGCTCCAAACTGCTGATATTTGTTTTGGAACATCCTATGGAGCAGTTCTGCATGTTTTATGTCTCTGATACCAAAGTGTTACTGATGCGTACTGAGTTTTTACAGCTTTCCTTCCAGCGATATGCATTTGGCTGGTACGCTAGATGCCTTTCTTCGGCAATGGATCTTGCATCCTTGTTAATGGCAATGAAATGTTGCTATTTGTGAGTGAAACTTTGGACTGATTTCATATAGCACTTTTGTGACTTATCATATGATCGCTCCCTGCTGAATGTGTGAATTGCCTTAAATGAAAAGCTTAAAGCTAGAGGTGTTGTTAGATGATGTCTAACATGCCCTCATGTTTTCTCCAGTGATCCTCCCCAACTTTATCCCCAGAGGAAATGAAGAGAAAGAGAAGGATTCCATTTAATGTGTAACATAAGAGGGGAGGGCTGCTTCCTGGGAGAATGCCTCCTATGAGTCTGTACTCAGTCAATGTGATACTCTCGCTTGACCTACAACCTCATCAAGCTGCTCATCCCCACATTAAAATGGAAGGAGGGATGTTGCAACTTGTATCCCAGTACACTTCCTCAAGCCCAACGCACAGTACATCATCATCAATAATAATAATGATGATGATGATGATGGATCACCCAGTACCTGAGTACACAAGGCTCTGAGCGATTTACAAGTTAAAAATTTTATTTTATTTATTTATTTACATTGCACTTATATACCGCCCATGACCCCTAATGGGTCTCAGAGCGGTTTACAGATTACTACTAACATATACAGTAGTTGTTAACCTACCTAGGGCCACATTCGCAAGGGGGAGGGGGCTTCCTACCGACACCCTGTTGGCAGCACGGTTCTCTCTCTTTTCCGGCGGGCTACGAGCGTTGTTCTTTTTCCGGCGTCTTTCTGGATACCCGGCGACCACCTTTCCGGCAGGCTCTGTTGTTCCCTTCTGCGCGCGACTGCTCTTCCGGCTGCAGCTTCGGCTCACGTCCTTCCGGCTCCAGCCGCGCTGCGCCGTCCTGCGTTCGCAACCAGGAGGTGGGTGCCCCCTGCCACCTAGGGCAGGTACCCATTTATCTACTTGTTTATTTTATCTTTCGAACCGCTGGGTTGGCGGGAGCTGGGACGGGGGCCGGGAGCTCACTCCGGCCGTGGTGGGGATTCGAACAGCCATTGAGGCTGTTCGCTACAGATGTTAAAGCAGACGTTGTATTGCCTGCGCCACCGCTCCCTTTGAAAACAGTACAAAAGTCCAGATTAAAATCAATTATCCTTAATTTTAATCAAAAACCTACTCTGGGCCGTTCTTCCGTCTCATGGGCGGGTTAAGGAAGAGGCCGAAGTGGGTGTAATGGAAGAAAAGAGGGTGCCACCTATGATGGAAAACCATTGCTGTCCTCCACCAAAAGCCTGGCGGAACATCTCTGCCTTACAGGCCCTGCGGAATTGCATTATGTTGGCAGAGAGTTCCACCATGTTGGAGCCAGGGCCAAGAAAGCCCTGGCTCTGGTTGAGGACAGCCGGACGTCCATACAAGAGTGTCTAAGGCTCAAAATCAATGTGGTGTGTTGGTTTCATGGATCCCGCATGAGGTTTTTAAAAAACTTCTTTTGCAGCTGATTTATGGCAACCCTGTAAGATTTCCAAGACATATCCAGAGGTGGTTTGCCATTGCCTGCCTGTGTGCAGTGCCTGCCTGTGTGCAGTGATCCTAGTATTTCTTGGTGGTCTCCCATCCAAATGTTAACCAGGGCTAAGCCTGCTTAACTTCCAAGATCTGATGAGATCAGGCTAGCCTGGGCTATCCAGGTCAGGGCACAACTTTCATACAGGGATGCAATTCAATTTCTGATCCCTCTTGTTTAAGAAAAAGAAGAAGAGATTGGATTTATACCCTGCCCTTCACTCGGGAGTCTCAGAGTGGCATACGATCTTGTTAGATCGCCGCTAACAAAGATCCGGAGAGTGATTTCAGCAAAGTGATTCAGCTTTATTGAAGTAACGAACAAGCACTTAAACGCATTCATAACCAGAACGGATTAACATTGGGAGCCGGGCTCCTTTTAAACATTCCTGGACTAACATAGCCATACCTATTTACAATAATCAACCAATGAGGTTGTTTGGATAAAGACCAATGGAAGTCCTTCCCGCTCAGAGACTAGGTGTTGTTCTGATTGGTCGCTGGCACAGGGCGACCAATAGCAAGTCAGCTCTGAGGAGCCTTCGTCGGCTCGAAGCTTAACATGGGGAGTGAATGCGGCGATTCAAGTAAGCATTCCAATACATTACAATCCCTCCCCCCTAAGTTAAGACAATACACATTTTTAAAAAATTCACTGTTGATCCAAAACTATACATCAAAACTAGACATCAGTCATTACAATACACTTTATTGCATTCGTAATCAGCGAGGTATGATGGTGCTCGCCACTCACGCTGTGACCTGCGGAGCTGTGTAGGCTCAGAGGGCAAGTTCTGTTGGGTGTCAGCCATAGGCTCTGCACGACCTGTAACAGGCTCATTTACTTCGGGGTTTGCAGACCCACGGCCAGGGGTCTGCCCTGCTACTGGGACAGTACTGGGTAAGTCAGTACTCACCTCCATATTGGGAGGTCGGAACTCAATGTCTGAGGGCTCAGCCATCGGAGAGTCAGCGCTGTCCTTCGCCCAACGTCTCCTGAGCTGGTCTATGTGGCGCCGCCATTTCCTACCATCGGCCAGCTGAACCACATACATACGCGTGCCTATGCTCTCGCACACCACCCCGGGGGCCCAGTTTCTTGTGCCCAACACCCCGGGGGCCCAGGAATGCCCTGCAACATAGTTACGGGCGAACACTTTGTCTCTGGCCTCAAACATGCGCACCTTTGTTTGTGTATCCTTTTGCTCTGACTCTTGCTCGTTAAGGTCCGGGTGCAACCGGTTTAAGCGAGTCGCCAGGCACCTGCCCATTAACAATTCAGCGGGACTTTGACCCGTTGCACTACAGGGGGTGGTGTGCTGCCGCAAGAGGAAGGAACCCAACCGTACACTCCAATCCCCCTCAGTTAACCTTCCCAGGGCTTCTTTGGCCGTGCGGACCATTCTCTCTGCTTGCCCATCTGAGGCTGGGTGGAACGGGGCAGAGGTAACCTGGCAAATGCCATTATTAGCTAAAAACTGGTGGAACTCCTTTGAGACAAACTGAGGCCCATTATCACTGACCAGTACGTCCGGCAGTCCGTGGGTTGCGAAAAGCCGGCATAGCACATGAATGACCGCAGTAGAAGTGGTCGAATGCATTAGCACCACTTCCAGCCATTTTGACCAGGCATCAACTACAATGAGAAACATTTGTCCCTGTACTGGGCCAGCGAAATCCATGTGAAGTCTTGACCATGGCTTACTAGTGGACTCCCACTTTTGCGGTGGAGCTGGTGGAGGTTCTGGCCTGCTTTGTTGGCATTGCGTGCAAACTTGTACCCACTCTTCAATTTCCTTATCATGTTTGGGCCACCAAACATATCCTCTTGCTAGGGCCTTCATGTGCACCATGCCCGGGTGCCCCTCATGCAAGGATTCTAAGACTCTTTGTCTAAGTTTGTCTGGAACTAACACTCTGTTTCCCCAAAGTACACAACCTTTGGAAATTGAAAGTTTCGCTTGTTGAGCTTTGTACGGCTGGAACTCGGGTTCCACACTCCCCACAGGCCACCCCCTCCACACCCAGTTGAGGACGCGGGACAACACGCTATCTTTCGCAGTTTGTATAGCTATGTCTCTTGAAGAGTCTGGTGCCTGGGGAAGTTCGTCTATGGCCAAGACTTCACATGCCGGGGCTGGGTCTGTTCCTTGGTTAGGTAAAGGGCAGCGGCTGAGTGCATCAGCATGCCCTATGGCCTTACCGGGCCAGTGCTCCAGGTCAAAGTCGTATTCCTGTAAAAATAACGCCCATCTAAGCATTCGTGGGGACATAATGTTAGGCAGTTGCTTATCGGGCGCAAAAATCCCCAGTAGCGGCTTGTGGTCTGTGACCAACACAAATTTCCTGCCAAAAACAAAGTTGTGGAACTTTTTGACAGCCGCTACCAATGCCAGACCTTCCTTATCTATCTGGGCATAGTTCCTTTCTGCCGCAGATAGAGATAGAGACCTTGAATAGAAAGCGATAGGCGCTTCGCTTCCATCCGGCATCAGGTGGCTCAAAATGGCGCCTACTCCAAAAGGTGACACGTCTGCAGCCAAGATCAGGAGTTTTTGCTTATCGTAATGACTCAACACATCATTAGATGTCAACAGCCCTTTTACTCCTGCAAAAGCCTTTTCCTCGGCTTGTCCCCACTTCCATTTTGCGTCTTTATGTAAAAGTGCATGCAAGGTGCTGCCACTGATGCCTTGTGCGGTAAAAACACGTGGTAAAAATTAAGCAAACCAAGGAATGACTGCAGCTCTTTTTTACCAGCTTTTGAATGGCCTCCACCTTTTTGCTTGTGGGATGTACCCCTTTTTCGTCTATGCGAAAACCCAGGAATTCCACACTGTCAACGCCCAATGTGCATTTTGAGCGCTTCACCCTTAGCCCGGCAGTTTGAAAACGTTTCAAAACTTCCTTTACTCGGTCTAACAGTTCTTGTTCAGACCCCCCCGCAACTAAAATATCATCAAAATAAGGTACTGTTCCCGGCACCCCCCTCAACATTTGCTCCATTAACCCCTGAAAAATTCCTGGGGCCACATTTACCCAAAACTGGAAAAATTCCTGGGGCCACATTTACCAAAAACTGGAGCCGGTTAACTTTAAACGCTCCCCTGTGAGTTACGATTGTCTGTGCCTCTGCAGCTTCGGGTGTTACCGTCAACTGTTGGTAAGCTTGGGCCAAGTCAAGCTTAGCGAACACTTTCCCCCCTCCCAGGGAAGCCAGGATGTGGCTGATTACTGGAACCGGGTACGAGTGCTGCTGTAACGCTTTGTTCAAAGTGCACTTGTAATCTGCACATATACGTACAGATCCATCAGGCTTGACCGGAGTCACTATGGGGGTCTCCCACTTACTAAAAGGTACATGTTCCAACACCCCTTGCTTATTGAGTTTGTCAAGCTCCCATTCGACCTAGGGCTTGATGGAGATAGGCACCTTCCGAGATTTCAACCGTATCGGCTTTACTGACGGATCTAATTCAAACGCAATGGGGGGCCCGTTGTACCTCCCCAAACCATCTCCAAATACCTCAGGGAATTCGTCATACAGCATATCCCATTTATTTTCAGACATTTTGTTAACACCGTATATACCAATGCCTAACGGCCTGAACCAATCCAACCCCCAAAAGGTTTACCCGGTCCCCTTCAGCAACTAAGAACGACAGGTTAGCACATTTCCCTTTATACTCAACATTTACAGTGTCCTTTCCTGCCAAAGGAATCCTCTTTCCTTGGAAATCGGACACTCTGGTGTCTGCAGGTTGGAGCCGCCGCCGACTTCGAGTTGGGAACAACTGCTGCCAGGACGTCGCAGATATCACTGTGACAGAAGAGCTGGAATCGACTTCCATGGTGCAAGGTCTGCCATCCAGGAGTGGGGTAACGGAGATCTTTCCCTGACAGCTGGTGCGCAGGACGGTTGATGCGTTGGTCAGAGTCGAAGTCATCTGACAGTTTGCCTCGGCTGCTGTGGGTCACTGCTTGCCTCTGGTGCTGGGTGCCGAACCTTTCTTGGCTGACCTGCAAACTCGAGCCAGGTGTCCACGCCGCCCACACGCTCTGCAATCGATGTCCCGGGCCCAACAGGAGTCGCGATGATGTTTCCCGCCACATCCTGAACAAAACTTGTTTGATCCCGGTTTCACTTGGGTCCGCTTGTCCTTGATGGCATTGACGTCATCCTCCGCATCATCACTCTCGCTGTCTGGATGTTGGAAGTGGACACGCTGTTCCGGCGATGCTAGTTTCTGCCGGACCTCTCTGGTAGATCTGTCGGCTGCTTCCGCCGCAACAGCTTCCTCGTAGGCCACAGCCCAGGTCTCGAGCCTCTCGTCTCTAAGGCCACACACAAGACGGTCTCTGAGGGCTTCTTCTACATCAGCGAAATTGCACGGCCACGCTGCCTTGCGTAGGGCTGCCACAAATTCGGCTATGGTCTCATCGGCTGCCTGGCTTCATTTGTAGAATGCATGTCTACAGGCAATTTCGGATGACTGAGGGGAGAAATGGGCCTTCAACTTCTTTGTGAGCTCCACAAACACCACCGACTTGATGTCGGCCGGAGCCACCAATGACCTGGCGATGTCGAAGGTTCCCTTTCCACAGGAACTCAGCAGGCTGGCCCTCTTCTTCGCATCGTCGGTGATGTCGTTGGCTTCCAGGTGGAACTCCAACCTGGCAAGGTACGCGTCCCACTCCCAATCCTCAGTTGTGGGTTCTAATGCCTCGAACTTCTGGCTATTGGCCATCCTCGCAGGCTCGTTCACCGGTACTGGTGGTGCCTCCGCTGGAGTGGCCACAGTGCTCTGTCCGCTTTCTTCCGTCGTGGGATTGTTAAGCAGGGCTGCCTACCCGCTCTAGCATCCTATCCTCATCGCCAATTGTTAGATAGCCGCTAACAAAGATCTGGAGAGTGATTTCAGCAAAGTGATTCAGCTTTATTGAAGTAACGAACAAGCACTTAAACGCATTCATAACCAGAACAGATTAACATTGGGAGCCGGGCTCCTTTTAAACATTCCCGGGCTAACATAGCCACACCTATTTACAATAATCAACCAATGAGGTTGTTTGGATAAAGACCAATGGAAGTCCTTCCCGCTCAGGGACTAGGTGTTGTTCTGATTGGTCGCTGGCACGGGGCGACCAATAGCAAGTCAGCTCTGAGGATCCTTCGTCGGCTCGAAGCTTAACATTGGGAGTGAATGCGGCGATTCAAGTAAGCATTCCAATAAATTTCAGATCTCCTTTCCTTTCTCTCCCTACAACAGACACCCTGCGAGGTTAGGTGGGGCTGGGAGAGCTCTCAGAGAACTGCTCTTGATAGAACAGCTCTGAGAGAACTGTGACTCAAGGTCACCCAGCAGTTGCATGGCAACATGGGAGCCAAACAGATTAAGTTAAGGAATATCCACTACTGACTGGTAGAGTAGGGGATTTGGCACACTGTGTTCTGCACTTTTATGGCCAATTCAGATATGCTTGATTGGTGCATTCCTTACATTGTACAGTCCATCACAGGCTCTGTACCATATCACATTTCACAGAAACAGTCATTTGAAACCTTCGTGTTCATTTAGATGGTTTTGTGTTTTTATTTTAGCTTTTTTTGTTTATTAAAATTTGGTTTTATGAAGAATGTTATATGGCTTTTAACCTCCTTGGCACCTGTTTGTAGAGAGGCAGGACAAATAAATACATTTCAGGGTCTTTGTTTTTCACTTTTTAGAGCTATGCAGTTAACAGATGCTTGTAGAACAAACAGTTGGAGGGAAAACAATGAGTTACTCCAGTGTAAATCTATGGAATTTAATGTGTTTTGGTTGGCCTAAGTCTACATAGGATTGTACTATTAATATGCTAAAGACTGTCAGTTATTTACAGTGCAATCATAAGAGTATTTTCTTCAGACTAAGTCCCATTGAATAGACATCAGTAGGATTCTGAGTTCTGGGTTGCTTCTTACATAGCACGTTGGTATGTTATTTCATTGTAGTAAATAAATTAACCATTTGCTTAACAGTCATTTAGATAGATGTCTGGGTTTGTGGTTCTCAGGTCTGACTTTAGTTATCTGACCAAAAGCTAATTATATAAACTTTAAATGGATCTTATTGGATAGTTTTATTACTGGTTGTTGGGTGCCTCAGGCATTTTTTAGATAACCTATAACTGCTTTGAATAAATCAAAAGGAAACTCTGGCTCTGTTTGTGATTGCTGTTTGATTGTTTGTTCTTTTCTGTTACAGGAAAAAGTAGAATATGCCTTCCTGATAATTTTTACAATTGAAACATTTTTGAAGATTATAGCATATGGATTATTATTACATCCCAATGCATATGTTAGAAATGGATGGAATTTACTGGATTTTGTAATAGTAATTGTAGGGTAAGTTTGATCTTTATTTTTTCAAGGAATCTGGAAAACATCTAAAATAGTCCTATATTATATGTACATTAATTAACTGGAGAAGAAGTCTATATTCCTTTTCAAAGTTGCTAACCTTCAGTGTTGTTGCCTATGCAGGCCTTTGACATCAGAAGCAGTAATATTTAAATTTCTATCTTGACTACCCTTACCTTGGTGAGTAATCTTCTTGGGAAGGAGAGGGAAATTGCAACCCTATTGGTTTCTCCTGGACCTCTCAGTAGCTTCCAGTGTTATCATCATGGTATACTTATGGAGGATAATTGAAATATGTATTAAGAGTACCGAAGTCTAGTGGTTCCATCCAGATTTTATTAACCAGCTCCAGAAGAAAGCTGGTGCTAGAAAACTTCCCAGGGCTCTCATTTTGTCATCTGTGCTGTTTAACGTCTAGATGAAACCACTAGGAATGGAGATTTGGAGTAAAATATCAGTAAGCTGATAACAAACAGCTTTCTTTCTCCTTTTTAGCAGTTGGATGAGACAGTGGACATTTTGAATAGCAGGTTGGGGGTGGTAGTAAGCTGAACAAGGGAAAATATACTTAAATCCAGAAAAGGCTGAAGGGCTGTATGTTGTTGTTGAGGAGGAGGAGGAGATTGGATTTATACCCCTCCCTTCACTCGGAGTTTCAGAGCGGTTTACAAACCCCTTCCCCTTCCCACAACAGACACCCTGTGAGATAGGTGGGGCTGAGAGAGCTATTTTGAGAACTGCTTGTAAGAGAAAAGCTCTGCCAGAACTATGATTTGCCCAAGGTCATCCAGCAGCTGCAAGTGGAGGAGTGGGAAATCAAACCCGGTTCTCCCAGATGAGAGTTTACGCACTTAACCATTACACCAAATTGGGAATAAGGAATCAAACTGATCTAGATTGCAGCTTGGGAATAATATTAGATCCGTGTTTACAGGTGAATGTACAGGTGTCATTGGTGGTGCATAGCACCTTTGACCAATTTTTGGCTCAGGAACTAAATACAAGAACAGTGGAACAGGCTTCCTTGGGAGGTGGTGGGCTCTTCTTCTTTGGAGATTTTCAAACAGAGGCTAGATGGCAATCTGACAGCAAAGCTGATTGTGGGAACTTAGGCAGATCATGAGAGGGAGGGCAGGAAGGGTTGCTTCAGTGCTTCGTTCTTGTGGCCCTTTCTTACACACCCAGGGAAATGCTGATTGCCATTTTGGGGTCAGGGAGCAATTTTTCTCCAGGATCCTGTAGGTTTTTCTGTAATCTTCTGGGCATGGAACGGTGGTCACTGTGGGTGCGGAGGGTTTGTGAATTTCCTACATTGTGCAGTGGGTTGGACTAGATGACCCTGGAGGTGCCTTCCAACTCTATAATCCTAAGATCTGAATGTCACTCAGAGACTCCTGATGTTGTTATGTTTAAGGAGCTGCACTACTTTTGTGTTCTGTTAAATGATACTGTTAAATTCTGATAAATTAAATGTTCTGTTAAATGATACTTTGCACCATGATCTACAAAAACAGAAGGGATGAAAAAGGGTCTCTGTTTTGAAAAAACTGAGATAGAAACTGATGTCAAAAGGCAGGTATATTTTAATGCAAGATTCACTGAGTGAGTTTACAGTTCAATCCAAGGGCATTGGAATTGGTTTGGGCACAGTTCTTCTGCACAACTGCCCTGCTTCTGCATTTTCAGAATTGTGGAGTCAAGTTTATTTTCTTCTGCACATGTCTTAAATAATCAGGATTTTCAAAGAATAACTGTCGTTATTGGTGGCGTCACAGCACCCCCTTTTATTTTTTTGTGCATGTTTATAACAATATATTGATATCATGGTGGTATTTTTTAAAAAGGCACTAAGATTTCAATAGATTGATATACAGTTGTAATGATAAGTCAAGCTGGTTCTCTGAATTCCTAAGCTGTCTTTCTGCCTGAAGGGCCCCCAAAGTGATGACTATTTCAAACATTAAAAACATTTCAGAAAACAAGTCAGAATATTAAAAACAGTGTTTAAATACAAATATATAAACACTAGGAGGAAGGCCCACTGTTTTCAGGAATGCAACAGGCACTATCGTGGGTGGATGGGTGTGGCGCCTTCCCTGGTGGCACGAGTCCCCCTCCCGCGAAGATGGGCAGGGTCCCTCTGCCGGCTGGCACGTGGGGAGCTTGATCAAGCCCCAGCGCAGACAGGGAAGGGAAGACGGCCGGGTCTGAGAAGAAAGGGGACGGGTGTCAACCGCTTCCCCTTCCAGCAGCTCACTGCCCCCCCCCCATGGCTGCGGGGAGAGCGAGGAAGCCAGGGCCGAGAAGGAAGGGGAGGAGTTTGAAGCACCTGCCCTTCCAGCAGCTCACTGCCCCCCTTCATGGTCGGGGCGTGCCGGCAGGCTAGCATGGGCGGCAGAGGGAAGGATGGCAGAGGCTGAATGGCCTCCCCGAAGAACTGCCCGTGGCATCCCCAGGCCAGGCCGTGGTGGCCCCGGGAAGCACGGCATGGCCTCCCCCCATCCTGAGGTGAGGCGGGGCATGCTGCCAGGGCAGTGAGGCCGGAGGCAGCACCGGGAACCTTGGCAGAGCCCCCCCAACAGAATTGCCCACGGCATCCCTGAGCCAGGGCGCAGCGGCACAGGGAAGTGTGGCGCGGCCATCCAGGTGCCACCAGCACCGCTGGTCGGACCCATCCCCAGTTCACGAGGGTCTGGCCAGCCTTGTCCCTCCTCTCCCCCCCAGCCAATGGGATGCCAGGAGTCCTGAATGGCAGCTGGTGGCCCAATGGCTGAGGGAGTGCATTTTTCCTCGCCACCCCATAGGCCAAAGGCCACCCCAAAACACAATTATTATAAGGGCAGAGATTATTTAAAACAAATTATAAAAACACATAAATACAGAAGGAGGGGTTCTAATAAGAGTTAATGAGGCAATACCAAACCAAAGAAAAAAGTCTTCCCTTGTTGGCAGAAGACAATGTTGGAGACAAACAAATCTCCCTGGGGAGGGAATTTCAAAGTTCTGGTATCACAACCAAGAAAGCCTTTGCTCAAGTCACTACCTATCTAGCCTCAGATGGCAGTAGTAACTGAAGCAGGGCCTCTGAAGATTACCAAAGTGGTTGGGTAGGTTCATATGAGAATAAGTGGTTCTTAAGGTATGCTGGCCATCAGCTGTATAGGGCTTTAAAACTCAATACCAGCACCTTGAATTGAGCCCAGAAACAAACTGGGAGCCAGTATAGGTGTAACGACATTTTGGTTGCAGCATTCTGTACCCTCTGTAGCTTCAGATAGTGCTCAAGGGCAGCCCTACATATTGCGGATTGCAGTAATCTAATATGGATATTGGCAGGGCATACACCACAGTGGCGAGATCTTTCCTATCCAGGAAGGGCCACAGCTGGCTCACCAGTCAAAGTTGAAGAAGGCAGCACTGGCCAACACTACCACCTGTTTATCCACCAAGAGACTTGTGTCCAGCAGCACCCCCAGGGTATGAACCTGCTCCTTTAGAAGGAATGCAACCCCAATTCCTGGGTCAAATCAAACCTCCCCCAGTAGCACCTCTATTTTGTCAGGATTGTTGAAGCTTGTGAGCCCTCATCCATCCCATAATGGACTTCCAGGAACTTGTTCACAGTTTCCACAGTTTCCTTGGGATCTGCTGGAAGTGGAAGATAGTGCTAAGTGTCTAATCCACATAAAACTTATTTCAGAAATGCCACTGCTCCTTTATTATATAAATTAATTGTTACATAGAAATGGGGACAAAATCCCATAGTAGGGAATAAGGGCTGGGTACCACATTACTACCAGTCCTGAAGTGTAGCATGCATTTTGGTCATCAACCCTTCTTTAATATTCATCTGTGAACATTAAAAAGCTGTCACTTACATTAGTCATAATGTGATATCCAGCTCTTGATTGATTACATCACATCAGTAAACTATATACCAACTGCAGAAGGAATGGCTTGTTGGTCATACTCAAGGTAAAAGATGCTGAAAACAAATAGTGGGCCATGTCAGAAAAACCACAGGTTACCTATTGAATCAGTTATGGAATTATTGGAATTATTTGATAATGTAGAAACCCCGGAGTTAAAGGGCTTTTCTGAATTACGCAATGCAAGACTTTTAAAAAGTCTATAATTTTTTCTAAGTGGAGGATGATAATATCTTTTTTATTTTGTTCATCAGGTTGTTTAGTGTCATTTTGGAACAATTAACCAAAGAAGCAGAAGGAGGTACCCATTCAGGTGGTAAATCGGGTGGCTTTGATGTAAAAGCCCTAAGAGCCTTTCGTGTGTTACGACCTCTCCGGCTTGTATCAGGAGTGCCCAGTAAGTCACTTGTCAAATTATTTTGCCGCATTTACAAAAAGCATTTTTTAATCATTGAGGTTGGATTTTCCTCCCAGACAATAGCTTTCTCCTTTTTCTAGAGAGTTAAATGTGAGGACATAGTAATGGTCACCCTTGTTATCTCAGTATTGAGATAAAGTGTATTTTGAGATTTCTGAATTATAAGTTTGGTTGTGATACAGGACCACTAAACAGGCAGAGGGATTTGTATGGTCATGGGCTGTGACTTACAGCTGACCTAGATGGCATATTTATTTATTTATTTAAAATACGTATATCCTACCTTATTTCCTTAGACTCAGTACAGCTAATAAATCACCTATTTGCAAACTTATGTCTTATGTCTAACTACTCTCCATAATATCTAGCAGAATTGACCTGTGTCCTGATATCACTATGAATTACATTTCTGTGCCTGTGTTCTGCACCATTAACTGCCATTGCTGCAGTCTGTGGAAACATCGAACTTCATGATATAAGAACATGGATAAGTTTTATAGATGGCTGTTGAAGGGTATGGGAGAGAAAGTGATCCACAGCTGCAGTTTTCAGCACTAGTCACATGTCCAGTTAGAGCAAATTCTGAGCTGCCACTTTTTTCATGCAGTGGAAGTATTCCCTGTCAGGAAATTGTCAGTGGAATGACCACAAGTCAAGTATTGAGTCAATATTGATTACATTGACTTATATTGTGTAGTCCACCTTGAATCTCAGTGGGAAAGGCTGACTCTAAATAAATTAAATAAATAAATGTGCAAAACAACCTTGCGAATCTAGCATAAACTGGTTTAAGATTCTGGGATCCATTGTTAGACACTCAGTACATGCAGGGTAATGATCAAGCTTGATGAGCCAGCTGTCATCCTGCATGAAATAATCCATCAGTGAACTACAGATCTACTTTTTTCATTACATTTGCTTAAACTTAATTTGTTTTCATTTTATTATAAGAACATAAGAACATAAGAGAAGCCAATGTTGGATCAGGCCAATGGCCCATCCAGTTCAACACTCTGTCACACAGTGGCCAAAAACACCAGGTGCCATCAGGTGGTCCACCAGTGGGGTCAGGACACTAGAAGCCCTCCCACTGTTGCTCCCCCTCCCAAGCACCAAGAATACAGAGCATCACCTGCCCCAGCCTGAGAGTTCCTATCTATACCTTGTGGCTAATAGCCACTGATGGATCTCTGCTCCATATGCTTATCTAATTCCCTCTTGAAGCTGTCCATGCTTGTAGCCGCCACCACCTCCTGTGGCAGTGAATTCCATGTGTTAATCACTCTTTGGGTGAAGAAGTACTGTTCTAACCTGTTCTAACCCATGAGTTCTTGTACTGTGACAAAGGGAGAAAAGTACTTATTTCTCTACCTGCTCTATCCTATGCATAATCTTATAAACCTCGATCATGTCACCCCTCAGTCGTCATTTCTCCAAGCTAAAGAGCCCCAAGCGTTTTAACCTTTCTTCATAGGGAAACTGTTCCAACCCTTTTATCATTCTAGTTGCTCTTTTCTGTACTTTTCCCAATGCTATAAATCCTTTTTGAGGTGTGGTGACCAGAACTGTACACAGTACTCCAAATGAGGTTGCACAATTGATTTATACAGGGGCATTATGATACTGGCTGATTTGTTTTCAATTCCTTTCCTAATAATCCCCAGCATAGCATTGGCCTTTTTTATTGCAGTCGCACACTGTCTTGACATTTTCAGTGAGTTATCTACTACAACTCCAAGATCTCTCTTTTGGTCAGTCTCTGCCAGTTTGGACCCCATCAGTGTGTATTTATAGTTAGGATTTTTGGCTCCAATGTGCATCACTTTGCACTTGGCCACACTGAACCCCATTTGCCACGTTGACGCCCACTCACCCATTCATTTTCATTGTTATATTTGCAATGGGAAACACATTTTTAAAACACATCATATTTTTGTATTGTTGTACCATTTCACCAAGTGGAATTGTGCAACAAAAAGATAAAAGATAGGATTGCAAACTAAAGTGGCTGTATAATTAAAAAAGCTCTCCCAAGCCACTGAGTCAGCAATGACTGTGAACCACTGCAGAACAGATGCATCAGAACAATGATATGTTTGACTCTGATGACTGGCAAGTTTCTATGTCAGTTATATAATCTTCTGTTTCCTAATTCTCCCCACCTCTGCCCTCTCTTTGGGTCCTCCAACTAGTCTGCCAGACATTAGTAATGCATTTCATTGAGTTACATTTCCTTTCTACTTCATTACCATAACAATGAAAATGAATGGTGATTTTTAATATATTTTCTTGTTCATTTGGAAATTGATGTACACCCCTTCAGCTATGCAGAGAAAAATGGTGATATTCTAGTACAAGAGCTGCTGAAAAATAGCCACTAGGAGAACACTGTGTATACTGCCGTTCTAGAGAATGAAAACTGGACTGCTAGAACTGGGCAGAACTGCTAAAAGGAGCAATTCAACAGAATAACAAGTGGATCTGTATATAATCCTTTCTGTTTTCATTCATTGCTGTCATTTGAGGATGGTTTCGATTGAGTGAAACCTCTCTCTTTCCCATCTCTTGCATTTAACATTTGATCCAGAAGCAAGGTCATAATGTCGTGTTTATTAGACCATAATCTGTTGCCATGGAAATGATGGTAATTGGTACAGATTTAGCAAAATTACTTCAATGGAGGATCAAGCAACTGTGGGAAATATGCCATGAGTGGGGAGAAAGCTTTTTGATCAAATGCAAAACTCTCTGCCAGCAGACCAATATCTCTAATTTTGTATGAACACTTTTATCAAGCAGTTTTGGTTTTTTTTAAACAAAGTGGCCAGATAATTTAAAAAGCAACAACAAAGCCCACCAAAATGATCCTCCCAAACCAACTGAGCATCTTAAATTATTTTGCTCATAGCCATTTGTACTTACTCTGAGTAGGAACTGTTTTGTGTAGTTTTTGCAACTCTTTTAGATCAAGGACACACCACTACTAGACCCTTTTGTTGTTAAGTTGTGGTCAGGTCTGAAAAAATATACATATTGCAAGAGTGAGAGGATTCCAAATTCCTTTGCTAAGCCCTTTTGTACGCTAGTCCCATTTTTCCACAATGATTCACTATCACATAAAACCAGGCGAATTTTTGTTAGGTGTATGAAATTGAATACAAGGCCTTAAGCATTTTCTGATGCTTTTTGTTTTTGTGGTAATGACCTTTGCGTGTACCTACACATTAGCTGCTTCTAATTATGTGTGTCTGCAAAACAGTATCACCATCTTTGTTCATGCTTTTTGTTTTTTTACAGGTTTACAGGTTGTCCTGAACTCCATTATAAAAGCCATGGTTCCCTTGCTCCATATTGCCCTTTTGGTATTATTTGTAATCATAATCTATGCTATTATAGGATTGGAACTTTTTATTGGAAAAATGCACAAATCATGTTACTTTGATGATGCAGGTGAGTAAAGAAACTGTTAATCATAACAGGAACCAAATTTTTGCATCTTAAACAGGGTGTTGTAAAGTGTAAACTTTAAAATATTGAATTTAGTATAAATCTTGGTTTTCAAGTTGGTGTTGAGAATTCAAAATTAGAAACATTGGGGCTGGTTGCTACATTGCACATTCCCTAGAAGCATAGAAAACTCACCATTTGTGGTTTGCTGAGATGTGCAAAATGTTATGATGACAGCCATAAGCTCCAGGATTCTCTAACCTATATCACAGTTTATCCTGCCATTCTTCCAGGAGCTCTCCTCCTCCAATTTACTTTATAATAGTCTTGTGAGGCAGGATGGGCTATGAGTGACTGTGCAGTTCTAAGCAGAGTCACACCCTTCTAAGTCCTATGATGCTCATGAAGCTTAGAAGAATGTAACTTTGCTTAAAACTACACCATGGTTTTGATCACACTGGCGGCTTGGTGCGATATTGGTGCCGCCTCTAACTGAGCCGGGTTAAAGTGTAGTGTGATATCTCAGCCACACAGCACAGCCTGCTGTGGGTTACCTGCAGGGACATCCCGTGGTAAAGCATCCACATTATTGTAGTGCCTCAGCCGTGGAGCGAACTGCAAAAACAAATCCAAAACCCGTGTGTGTGCGTAGTGCGCATACACACGCATGCGCACATAGGCAATTCTTTAAAAAAACCGCCTCTGTAGCGGCAGAATGGATCTGCAGGTTCACACTGCCAAATCCATTCTGCATGTGCTCCCCTGTGTTCAAACATCCGGCCATGCACAATGAATGCACGGGGAAACAAAAACACCACTTCGGAGGTGGTTGCTTTTTAATCCGGCTCCAAGTTGTCCTCTGACAGGGGAACACCTGACAGATGTGGCTGTGTGATCGTGCCCGTTTACTCCATTTGTAAAATGTGCCTGTATTGGGCCAAACTGCCAGTCTGAACACAACCCATGAGTGGTCCAGAGTCATCTTGTGAGCATCATGACTGATGATGAACTGAACCCAAGTTTCCCACATGTGATGGTACGGTGCATTAGTTCTCTGTTTCATGTAGCACAGCAGAAGTCGGAAAAGTAGCACAACCTCGTTCCATTCTCCTAGGTTCAGAGGAGTATGGAGAAATGTTATGAAAATCTCTAATGCTGTATAAGAAGTCATGATTCCTGATCAGAGGTCTGGATAGGGCAGGTTTAAAAGAGGGTATCTGCAGAACAACTTTAGTATAAGAAAATTGCAAAGGAAGTGACAAGGCCTTTGTCTGATCACTTGTTTGTACTTCCTTTTGGGTTTCCTCATGAAAGAGGTACAAACCTTCTCACAATTGTTTTATCTTTCAGTGGAGTCTGTTCTATAATTCCAGAGTTAGTCTGCTGTAAGATCCTATGTCAAAGTATCTCTGCTTTTTTCGGGGCAGTTCCTCAAATATATTAAGACATCTAAATATATGGCTGCACAACTGCAGACATTTGGTGTTAATCCAACTCAGTTATTAGGGCAGAAGGAAGCATGATGGCACTGTTTGTGCACGTTGAACTCTTATTCTATGCATTTTATCTGACTCCGAATGGTATTGAGTCAACTATATCTCATAGATTGTAAACCTATAGGATGATCCATAGGAGTATCATTCATTGCCTGTTTATTCTTTGTTGCTGCTGTTTTATGTTAGCGTTTTCTCATTGCTTATGGTAGATCACTGCTTGTGCATAAGAGCCCTGAAAATCAATGGGACTAGGATCCAATATGTGGAAAATACAGTTGGTGACAATTTCTGTATTTTTCCAGTTACCACAACCACTGAAATAGTTGTGCCCATGGATCCATATACAACCAAGTTTATACCTCCTCCAAATGTATACAGCTAGTAAAAGGCTGTGGCTGCTGATATGTATGGGAAAATGCCCCTGTAACCTCAGTGTCTTTACAGATCAAGAGTTCAATATGTATTATCTTTCTAGATTATTATAATATTTGGAATGTCTTTTTTCAAGCAAGTTGTTGAGGATTTCACATTTTGTATGTTTTTTATCTATTTTTAGATATATTAGCTGAAGATGATCCTGCACCTTGTGCATTCTCAGGGAGTGGACGTCAGTGTAGCACGAATGGTACTGAATGTAAGAGTGGCTGGGTTGGACCCAATGGAGGCATAACCAACTTTGACAATTTTGCCTTTGCAATGTTAACTGTGTTCCAGTGTATAACCATGGAAGGTTGGACTGATGTGCTGTATTGGGTAAGGAGCTGATCATACTTACTGTTTGTTTATTTGGAAACAGAGTTCCACCTGTAAAGGGAAACTGCTGTTATCTTGATGGATTCTGTCAGTAAGAAATCTTTATGAGCCAGCCAAGTGAAAGAACACAGCTGCAGATATCCTTTTGCAGAATTTTTATTTAATTCCTTGTGTTAATATGTCATATGTTCACCATATTTTTATTACAAAAGCACCACTTGAGTAAATTGAATCCTGTTTTTCTGTTATGTCTAATAGCAGCCTAAATGCAGATGTCTGGTCTGTAAAAGCAGTTTCTGATTATTATTATTTTTAAAAAGTTTTAATTTTTCATCTTTTGCAATTAGATATCAGTTTGGAGTCTTTGGAAACTGCAGATTATATGGGAAACATGCTATATACCACAAAGGGGGTGATTAAGAACTTCCCATTTTAATTTTCTTACAAGCGGACAATGAATCATCTCCCTACAGTTAACAATGAAAAGATCATTGCTGATGCAGTGCCAAAGTGATTTGAGCTTGTTACAAGAGTGCTAATGGTGTTAATTTAAATTATACCTAAAGGTTTTTATACAGGCCGATACATGTACCTTCACATACACATTCATACTATGTGTGCCAAGACTAACAATCGAGTATGAAATCCTAAGCATGTTAACCTAGAAGTCCTATTGAACCATTGAGAGTTACTTCTAAGTAAGCATGTGTGAGATATAATTCACCAGAATCACTGAGTGCCTTGAAGGCATGGCTCACGGCAAACCAAAGTTGGCTGCTATGTGAGCAAGCCCTGGGATCCTCGTCCTCAGTATTTTGTCTTACCCCTCCATTTGGATGTGACCAGCAAGTGAATCATTTTTACTTTTAGGGGGAGGAAGGAATGTGACACAGGCTTTTTATTTTACAGTGAAATTTAAGCATGTCTATTAAGAAGTAAACCCCACTGAGTTCAGTGTGACTTACTTTCTACTAGTAAGTGTACTTAGGATTGCTTCCATAGTGACACAAAGGGCGATTTCTCACTAGAGCTGCCCCGCAGCACAGCCGCTGTCTGCCCCAACTCAAACATGTCAATTTCGCACCCAAAGCTCCGAGGCTGCATTTTGACTTGGGGCTTCGCCCGATTTCCTCCGCAGTTTCGTGATCCTGGTTTTTGAGGATCATGAAACTGCAGAGGAAATCGGGTGAAGCCCCGAGTCAAATGCAACCCCGCAGCCTCGGGTGTGAAATTAACATGTTTGTGTTGGGGCAAACGGCGCTGTGCTGCGAGGCAGCTCTAGTGAGAAATCGCCCAAAATGTACTTTGCAGTTATGTCTAAAATGAGCCAAAGAGTTTTGAACCTCAGTGCCCCAATCAAAGTTATGGAAAATAGCTGGATTATGAGCTCTGTTTGGACAAGAATGTTCTTTGGTTTGTATATTATCTAACCAGATGATAAGAAATCTATGGCAGAGTTTTATACAAAACATTAAATCTGGGACTACTGGTTAACTATTTTATTCCTTTATAGAATATATATTTAAACCATTAAAAAAGTTCTTTATGGTAGTATATACTGTAACAGTATTTTTGATTTAGGAGATATCGTAATAAATTGGGAGACATGAAACAAGATGCCCTAATTAATAAATATACTTTTTTCTAATGAAAACATACTCAGCCGCATGATGTCAACTACCTGGATGAGCTACTTTATCCTCATATACAGAATTGTTTTTAAAAATGGAGTTTTACATTGTGTACCAGTTCAGCTATCACTGTCATTAGCAACTGCTCTTACAAGTAATAGCTACTATGATACATGGAGAACTGCTTCTGTAACCAAAAGCAATCACCTACTGAAGGTGACAGAAGAATAGCACTAATGCTAAGTGTTTATACAACCAGCAGGGATTTAATTAGTAATGCCTTTATTCCCCCAGTAGCATTATCTCCTAAAGTAGTTCTGCCTCCCATGGAAACAGAAAGTAACTATTCTATGAGTGTGTTTATACACTGAGCAGCAAAAACAATTGACACCAATGCTTTTATTCTTTGGCTGCTGCTTTTTAAGTGTAGTGATGCTCACTGTGGCAGATGGGCTATGTTTGGTTTGCAAGGAGGCCCCTTATATTGTTACACACTCCCCACTTTCCCAGGTAATGAGGGCTTCAAGAGGCAGTGTTACCTTGGTTGGTTCGCTTTGTAGGACAGAGTACTGAAGATATATGGCATCTTTGGAACATTTTCGTTATTTGAAGATGCACAATCAGAGCACAGGTGGAGACAAAGAGCCAGTCCTGCAATGCAACAGGTTCACTTCCCAGTTCAGATCCCCAGAGAGAGAGAAAGAGAGAGAACCAGTCCCAGTACCCCAAAGTATTTCACCTTCAAATAGTTCACAGGTCTTTCTTTGTCTGTTCCTGTCGCTTCCATCCTCCAAGCCCACTATTTTTACATAAATGCTAATATGGCTGCGAATGGCTGCTTCCTCCCAAGGTTGCAGTCATGGTTAAGGCTGCAATCCCATGAACACTTTCCTGGCAGGAAGCCCCAATGGATAAACTGGGATTTAGGACTGAAGTAGACATGGCATGTCCTTGTGGCTGCCACAATGTTGCCACCACCATTAAAAGTCATTTAAAAATGCTGCAAGTGCAGCAGGCTGAGGTGCTCTAGTTTTCCTTCCTTGCACCTTATCAAGTGCTGAAACTGACACACACACGCACTGCAGCAGGGAACATGAGGACTGCATTGTGGGCCGGATTGAGATCATGGCTTTTTAAAATGACTTCAAAATGGCAGTGGTCTCCTGGAGGTGGCCACAAGGATGCCATCACTTCTAGTATGGCTTTTACTTCCAAGTCAGCCTGCTTAGTATTGTTCTCTAAAGATATCAGGAGATCATTGCCAAACACTTAGATCCTCTTCTCCAACAATTAGCTTCTGCCTCTGCAGGCAATAAGAAATATCAGCATTACTTTTACTCCATCTGGATTTTAGGGTAGCCATGACCATTTACAGTAACTAGACAGTAATTTCACAACAATATGGTAGGAAATCTTAGAAGGAAAGGTCAAAATGCATCTTTGTTGTGAGCTTAGAGATACACTGCTTTCCCTTCTCTTTACAGATTGATGGAAGCCAGGCTACCCAGTATCAGAGGGCTGGATAGGACAGGTTTTTACCCTTACCACAACATTTTCCACAAGTAGCACTTTACTTTTTTGCCACTGGAGTGAATGGACAGTCATTCACTTATGTATGAAAAAGTAAAGAGGTTGAAGGCTCAACCATCTTTTGCCCTTGGGACTCCAAGTGAGCTGAGTTTTGCTTATTCCCTTCTGTGTCAAACTGTTTTCCCCCCCTTAGAACTCAGTGGGAGCCACACAGAATTGATGTTTTACTCTCACAAACCAGCATTTAACACAAAGATGTGTGCTGAGGGGGCATAGCAGATGGTGAAGTCAGACTATAAATGGAGAAATGGAATTATGAACAGATCTTGAAAAGTACTGAGACCGATGAGTGATTTCAGCTCTCATACTTTATTTAGTGGTTAGGAACAAGACAAGAAACCCCGGCGCCCTGGCCGGCTTTTATTCGTGCGATACCCACACCCATCACACACATACACCACCGTGATAGGGTATATACAGTGACCGAGAGTTGCATAGGTCCCGGCTAGGACCCCAGCCCTCCGATTGGTGCTGGCTAGGATCCGCTTGGACCATTGTCTCTCGGAGCGAAGCTCCGAGGCTTCGCATGACCACGTGGCGAGCTAGCTTCGCACGTGGTTGGATATGAATACATTACACCCCTCCCCCCTTGGACTGAAACACACCCACAAATATAGTCCATTAGGTAAGTGGGTGTTTTCCATTCTTGAGTGGAGCAGCAACATTCAGGAGTAGCGACCGGGACTGCCGCAGCTGTCTTTGGCTGAACACTGGCTGGTGCTGGCTGGGGGGTTCTGCCCACGGTGCCTCACTCTGAGTGAACTCATTGTCAGTGGAAGGAAGGCAGGGGTCACCATCAGGCGCTGTCGACGTGTTGGCAGGTTGAGGATCCTCGGCCGTTGCAGAGGTGTCCGAGTCCTCATAGTTCTCTGGTTCTAGCGGCAGGACCCATCTACACAACTGGTCGATGTGGCATTGCAGTAACTGACCATCCTCTCCGGAGACCTCGTAGGATCGTGGGCCCGTAATTCTTATGACCCGAGCCGGAATCTACGGTGGCCCCCATGCGTAGTATCTCATATATACGGGATCCTCCGGGAAGAACCCTCTTGCCGTTTCCTGTGTCTCGGTGTTGGGTTTCTGTTCGGGGGCCTGATCAGGATGAAGGCGATCCAGCCTGGTTGTCAGGCGTTGTCCCAGGAGCAGTTCAGCAGGGCAGGGCTGTGCCCGGTGGTGGAGTGTGGAGTGGTGCGTTGTCCAAAAAGGAATGCTGCCAGCTTGTAGTCCCAGTCTTTGGTTTCCAGCTGCCGGAGCGCTTCCTTGGTTGTTCAGACCATCCGCTCGGCCTGTTCATTTGTTGCAGGGTGGAACGGGGCCAACCTGACATGGCGAATTCCGTAGTATGTCATAAAGTCCTGGAATTCAGTGGAGGTGAAAGCCGACCCATTGTCGGTGACTAGGGTGTCGGGGATGCCCTGGGCACTGAAGATTTTCCACATGGCCCTAATGGCTGACTTCGAGGATGTGGAGGGTACTGGCACAACCTCCAGCTATTTTCTGTAAGTGTCTACTAAGATAAAAAACAACTGACCCTGGAAAGGCCCCACAAAGTCTAAAAGTAAACGGGACCAAGGGCGGTGCGATGCTTCCCAGGCACGGGCGGGAGCCCGTGGAGGTTCAGGATGGGACTTTTGGCAGGCTGTGCATCGTTTGATGGTGTCTTTGATGTCCCTGTCAAGCCCCAGCCACCAGATACAGCTACGGGCGAACACTTTCATCCGGACCACCCTGGGATGATTCTCGTACAGGGCAGCGAGGATGCACTTATGTAAGAGGCCTGGAATCACCACCCGACCACCCCACATCAGGCAGCCCTTGTACGCAGACAGCTCATCCCTCCGGGAGGAAAAGAATGTGAAATTGGGGCCCTCACTGGCCGCAGGCCACCCCCTTTCCACCCAGTCCAGGACATGGCAGAGGACGTGATCTTTGGCAGAGAGGCGGGCCACCTATGACCAGGGTTCCCTCTAAGCTGAGTTAGCGTGAGCTAGCTCACAGTTTTTTAGCCCCCGGCTCACACCTTTTTGTCTTAGCTCAGGAAGGATGGCTCCAGAGTAGACTAATTTCTGCAGCAGCCAAATCGCTCGCTCACAACTTTAATGCCAGGAGCTCACAAAGTAGGATTGTTGCTCACAAGACTCCACAGCTTAGAGGGAACATTGCCTATGACGTGGACCGGTCAGTCGGGAAGATCCTCCAGCAGCGCTACCTGATGCACCGGAGCTGGTTTGGGGTCCAAGGAGGGCAGCGGGGGACAGCTGAGAGCATCCGCGTGACCCATGGCTTTCCCAGGCCGATGGAAAAGCAAGTAGGAATAACCTGCCAAGAAAATAGACCACCGGAGCACCCGGGGGGAGACCATCTGTGGTATCTGGCGGTCAGGGACCAGCAGGCCTAGAAGGGGTTTGTGGTCTGTCAGCACTGTGAAGAGCTGGCCATAGAGGTAATGGTGGAACTTTTTCACCTCCGCTACTATTGCCAGCGCCTCCTTGTCGATCTGCACATAGTTGCGCTCCGCAGCCGACAAGGTCCTGGAATAGTAAGTGATGAGGACTTCCCAACTGTCAGCCAGGCGATGGCCCAGCATGGCCCTGACACCATAAGGCGAAGTATCGCAGGCCAGGACGACTGGCAAAGCCTCGTTGAAATGGGACAGCAGAGCGCTCGAAGTTAAAAGGTCCTTGACCACCCGGAAAGCTGCAGCGTGAGGGAGGGCCCAGACCCACGAAGCATTTTTGTCCAGCAGGCAGTGAAGGGGTTCTGCCACAGCAGCTTTGAGGGGAAGGAAAGAATGATAAAAATTTAACAGCCCAAGGAAGGCCTACAACTCTGACTTGGACATGGGTGGCGGAGCCTCGGTGATTGCCTTGATCTTATCGTCCGTGGGGTGGATGCCTTGTGCATCCACCACGAATCCCAAGAACTCAACCCTGGCCACCCCTAGAAGGCATTTCTCGTGCTTGACCTTCAGCCCCACTGAGTCGAACCGCTGGAGCACCTCTCGTAGCCAATCAGCAAAGATCGAAGCATCCGGAGCCGCAATGAGCACGTCATCTAGAAACGGCTGAACTCCGGGGATTTCTTTCAATAGAGAATCCATAGAAGACTGAAAAATGCTCGGCGCAACTGACACCCCAAACTGTACCTGATGCACCTTGAAAGCCCCCTTATGCATTGCTATGGTTTGGGCTTCAGCGGTGGCGGCATCAACTGGCAGTTGTTGATACGCCTGTGCCAAGTCCAATTTCCCAAAGACCCGGGCCCCCGCCAGTGCTGCCAGGACGTGACTGACCACCGGCACCGGGTAAGCGTGTTCTTAAAGGACTTTATTCAGCGTGCACTTGTAGTCAGCACAAATGCGCACGTTGCCGTTCAGTTTAACTGGGGTGACAATAGGGGTCTCCCAGCGAGCAGAAGCTCCCCCTGGGCTACCAGGCTACTGAGTTCTGCCTCAATCTTGGGTTTCATTGTGATGGGGTGTGTGTGCCTGGCCTTCACTCGAATGAGGCGGACCGAGGGGTCGAGGTCCAAGGAAATGGGGGGTCCAGGGTACCGGCCTAGCGTACCATCAAAAACTTTGGGGAATTCATTACATACAGTCGCGAAGTCCAGCGCCCGGACCTGATGTACCCCCATGACCGAGAACCCCAGGGGACCGAACCACGAGAGACCCAGTAGACTAGTGAGCTGCCCCTCCACCAACAGCAAATCTAAAAGTCCATCAAAGTCCTTAAACTGCACCCGGAACTTGCCACAGCCCCGGACCGCCACAGGGTTCTTATTAAAGTCCCGTAATGTTAACCCCTATGGCTTTTGCAGAAGGGGTCCCCCCTGTGGACAGATAGTGCGCAGTGTGTTATCCGACATAATGGAAAAAGATGACCCAGTGTCTACTTCCATTCTGCAGGGGAACCCCTCAATTAATACCGTAACGTGCATTTTGTTTGGGCTATCGGGGGGCAAGTTACATACCAGGTGCTGCTGGTGGTGGTGAGTTGAGAGGACTCCCCGAGGGCCTTGTCGAGGTCGAAGTCATCATGGCTAGCCAGTTTCCGCCATAGTTTAGGTTCGTTGAGACCCACGAGGAATTGATTCAACAGGGTGTCCGTTAAACTCTGGAAAGCGCACCTCATGGCCACCCTCTGGAGGCCCACCAGAAACTCCGATGCCATCTCGTCTGGGCCCTGGATGCGCGCAAAAATGTCCAAGCACTCCACGAACCTGGTGGGCTTAGGTGAAAGGTGATCCGAGAGGGCTTCCTCATATGTTTCCTCTTTGGTCGTCTTAGGGTTGATGAGGTCTTTGAGTAGCTGGAAGGTCTCCATGCCACAAGAGCTGAGAAGCAGGGCCTTCTTTTTCCCAGCATCCACAGCGTTGTGGTAGGCAAAATGGTTCTTCAGGGTCTCCAGCCATGTTTCCCATTGCTGCAGGCGGGTAACATCAAAGGCAGAGATGTTCACCTGGGTGGTCATGATACCAACTCTTTCTGGAGGGCAAAGCTCGGGAGCAGTATTAGCAGCCAATGGTGGGAAATGCAGTGCTGGACTGGACCCGGAGTCAGCGGAGCTGGATGCGGAGCAGTGAGTGGAGCAATGTGCGGCGACCGGAGAAGCAGGGCACGATGCGGAGTGGGGTGCGTTGCCTTTGGTGCTGGAGCGTGATGCGATGCTTGGTTTTTCGTGGTTGTTGTTCATGGGAGGTAGAATCCCATCCTCGTCACCAGGGCTGGCTCCAGGTTTTTTTGTTCTCTAGGCGAGGCCACCTTCTGGCACCCCCCCCCATGCACACCCACCAATTATGGGGTTGCCAACCTCCAGGCGGGGCCTGGAGAGAAGGAAGTCCAGCTGCTGAAAGCTCCTACCCTACTACAAATTTTGTTAGTCTTTAAGGTGCTACTGGACTCTTGCTCTTTTCTACCAGTAATAGCAGAGTTAGGTAAAAAAGACGAAGACACTTTAATAGGGACAAGGGACATTTTATTTATATAAAATAGGTCTGACCCTTCCCATAGCGAAAGCCCTCCAGGCAGTTTACAAAAGAGGAAAAAATATAAAATCTATTTTAGAAGCCAGTCTTTGAATTCCCACACTGCCATGGAAGATCACTGGGTAACCATGTGCCACTCACTTTCTCGCTCTCTCAGCCTCATCCACCTTGCAGGGCTGTTGTGAGGATCACTTCATTTGCCCCAGGTGGGGGGGGGAGGAGAAAGAGGAGGCTGCCTCCAACCTTCCAGGTGCCCTGGAGGAGGGGGGCCATCACCTCCACAGACCCTTCTTGGGGGCTGGAGGGCCAGTACTTGGCCAGCCTGCCTGGGGTGGGCTCCACTCCCCACTTGGGTTCTGGGTGCAAAGTATACAGACTGAGCCCGAGGAATGGGAACATGTCCTTCTTTGGAGCTCCTCTCTCTGGCCCTGCTTTCCCTTCCTTACACAGTGGAACAAAACTGGGGGCTAAAAGGGTTGCCAACCTCCAGGTGGGGCCTGAAGTTTCCCCGGAATTACAACCTCCTCCCAGCGGACAGAGATCGGTTCCCCTGCAGAAAAAGGGCTGCACCGGTCCAGAGGGAGGACTCTATGGCCCCGGTTCTCATCTCAGGTCCCTCCCCGGCCCCAAACCGGGCATTTCCCAGAATCTCCCCCCCCCAAAATGTCCAGCAATTTGCCGGGAGTTGGCAACCCTGGCTGAGAGTCATTCTGGCCTTCCTCCCTCCCTCACCAGACCTCCGAGCTTCTCCCCCCGATGCCTTACTTCGAAGGGACTCTTCCTGGGGGCAGGCTGGGCGGCTTCTTCCTGCTGCAGCTTCTCTGCAACCCCTACACCCCCGGAAAAGCGCCTCTCCCCCCCCCCGCTTGGCCTCTCTAGCAAAAGGCTCCGCAGGTTTAACCCTTCCAGCACTGCAGAGAAATGAAAAAAGCCTCCTGCCTTCTCCGGGAGGAGGAGAGTTCCAGGTGGGCAGGCAGCCATGTGGGTCTGAAGCAGTGGAACAAAGGTTGAGTCCAGGGGCACATTTTAGATGAACAACATTTTATTTTGAACTTTCATGTGTGTGGGCATTCCAAAACGTGTGCCTTGCACACGAAAGCGCATAGCTTGGATGAACCTTTGTTGGCTCAGCTGGCCGTAACGACGCCGGTACAAACACTCAGCTAGCTACACACGGGCACCTGGGAGGAGGAAGGGCTTCTGAGCGGCGTGGCAGTGGCAAGTACAGTTCTGGGCGGCGTGGACTGACCAAATGGACGCACTTACTGCCTGGAGTCTGGACTCACCTCTCTGGTCGGCAGCTGCACTAATGCCAACGCGGTACATGCCCAGGCACAGAGGGGAGGCGTGAGGCGGCGCCGGCAACAGGTGCTGAGGGGAGGCACAACTCGAGGTGGGCCCACCCACCGGCAGTCTTCTGGGGCCAGGGGGCGGTGCAGCGGGGGCAGGGCCAGCCAGTCAGAGGCTGGCACCGCCACCGGTAGTCACCCGGGCCGGTCAGGGAGGGAAGCCAGGGGCAGTGAGTTCAAGGGCCTTTGGTGGGGGCTGGTGGCCTTTGGCAGGGGTGAGGTCAGGATTGGTGCCCCTAAGGCCAAGGGTAGGCCTGCACTCTAGGCGAGTGCCTAGCTCATCTAGCGGGTGAGCCGGCCCTGCTCATTACCGGTGAAAAGTACTGAGACCGATGAGTGATTTCAGCTCTCATACTTTATTTAGTGGTTAGGAACAAGACAAGGAACCCTGGCTCGCAGGCCGGCTTTTACTCGCGAGATACCCACACCCATCACACACACACACCACCGTGATAGGGTATGTACAGTGACCGAGAGTTCCATAGGTCCCAGCTAGGACCCCAGCCCTCCGATTGGTGCTGGCTAGGATCCGCTTGGACCATTGTCTCTTGGAGCGAAGCTCGGTGGCTTTGCATGACCGTGTGGCGAGCTAGCCTCGCATGTGGTCAGATATGAATGCATTACAGATCTGAAATAAAGTAGCTAGTTTGGATGTTCTGTTTATTTACTTTGGTAGATTTGTGAGAACAATTTTAGGGATTTGTGCTACTATGTTCCTGTTTTGCTCTGTTTTTGCCATAACTGGCTTAACAGCCTAAGTGTATATAGTCTATGTGTATTCTATCTTGCTCATCTTGGTGGTGTTTGAGGAGAAGAATCAGTTTGGCAAAATTTATAAACTCAAGACTTCCCAAGTAATGTAGTCCTTGATCTTAAGAATACTTTTCTGGAAGTAAGCCCCATTGAGTAGACTTTAGTGGGGTTCTGAGAAGACTGCCTTTGGAATGTACTGGAAGCTTCCTGTGGATTTAAATGGACTTAAAAGGGAATAGGGTTGCTAGCTGACTGGAGAATAAAGATCCTTGGTTGCTTTAATAGGGGGTTAGTAGGATGTTATTTACCAGGTAATAGTATTTGCCTCCATGCCATGAAAAGCTTTAGGGGTAATTCTCCAATGGTCCAGGGGTGGGGCAGTCCTTCAGACTCCTGACTCCTGGGAATAGCTCTTCCTCTCCGAAGGCAGGGCTGGAAGATTTTTTAACCATGGAGGGGAGGGGCTTGACCCCTGGAACCCAGTCTCTCTGGCCCTGCCTTCCAAGCAGAAAATTGCAGACAGTGCTTTGTTGGAAACCATTAGAAGAATTAGAAGAAGAGAGAAGGAAGAAAGAAGAAGCCAGAAGGAAGGGTAGCTTCATAGCTCCTCTGTTCCCCCTTCCCCCACCTTCCTCCTGGCTATCTACAGCCACAGGAGAAGCATGGCTTCCTTCGGAAAGGTGTCAACGGACCTGGGAGAATCAGGGGAACCATGACACTAGACTCCCGCTAGTGCTTCCAGTCTTGGGGGGGGGGTTGGTTGACGAGCCTCTGCTCCCTGCCCATAGGGAGCCTAGGAGGAAAGTGGTAGAATCTCCAGCATCTGCGGGGTTGCCACAGCTGCACCAGAGAGCCCTCACCTGCTGACTACAATCAGCTCCTTGTTCTTACAGACACGGGAGGCTGATTCCAAGTCCTGGTCCACGGCAGTGTGGTAAGCAGAGAAAGAGCTCCTTCCCAAGGCTGACCCAACCCCCCCTCCATGGATTACAGGGGGCAGAGGGAAGGTACTGCAGTGGCCGGGGCATTGGAGAAGAAGAGGGGATGGGGAACGGCTCCTTTACTAGCTCGGCAATCCCCCCCCCAGGCTAGCTTGCCTTGAAGCTTGGAGGCAAAGAAAGAACCACAATTTGGATGGGAAACCACCTGGGAGTTCTAGGGTGATTAGGTATAGTGAACAAATACCTCCCAACCTGGGGTTTGTTCATAGCTCCCCTCCCCTGACCTTGCAGGGCCATAGAAATCCCGGGAAATGGGAAATAAAAGCGAGAAGCAGCCAATTTGGGGACAAATTTGTTACTTTCACTTTCAGGGAGAGTACAAAATGGCCACTAAAACAGGATCCTCCACTTCTCTGGAACTGAAAACTGAAACTTGTACTTTTGACCTGGCTGAGTCTCCTAAATCCCCTCTAAATCAAACACAGGAACACCCTTTTGGGAACAGTTTCATCCCTCACTGATGATGACACTCTAATTTCTGGTGGGTAGGGTTGCCATGACTTACCTCGCTGGCGGGGGGACTCCTGGGGGATCCCGGTGTGTATGTGCGCTTCGCACGCACGTGCCGCATTCGCATCACAGGTCAATGACGTCATGATGCCAGGCATGACCATAGAGTTTTCCCTTATATGGCCGTGGCCCCGCCCCCAGCGTGCCCGGCGTCATAACGTCACTTCCCTGTGACATGCACGCTGGGGCGGGGTTCCCCCCGGGCCCTGATTCCCCGGCGTCGGGGAACGGGACCTCCGGGGTGGGGGATTTCCGCCCTACCAGGGGAGTTGGCAGCCCTAGTTTAAGGCCATGTGGCAGGAGTCTCACAGGTATCCCCACACTCCCCAGCGTTACAAAAGGCACAGTCCTCATGAGTGGGAACCTGATTTTCCTGAAAAAAAGAGGAAAAGGCCCAAGAATACCAAAGGGAACAAAGTCCTCTATTAGATGAACTAGAGTCTGATTCAGCATCTGCAGACTTTGATTCACCCAAGGAAGAGGGTGAGTTGCCAGAGGAGGAGGAGGAGGTAGTTCCTGTGGCCCAATCTAGGCTTTCCCCACAGGAACTCTACAATAGACTCCTTCCAAAAGTCATTAGGACATTTGAATTAGCTTACACCTCAAAAGAAAAGGAGGAAGATGATTCCGGCTTTCCTGTAGGATCAGACAAAACTGTGCCCAAATCCAATGCTAAAACAGTGGGGG
Organism: Gekko japonicus; assembly: GCF_001447785.1. NCBI lineage: Eukaryota > Metazoa > Chordata > Lepidosauria > Squamata > Gekkonidae > Gekko > Gekko japonicus. Next base: position 322,612 of record NW_015170932.1, on the reverse strand, counting down.
TACCACTGCCAGCAGCCTTCTATAATGTTATGAAGACAGAGTGGGAGCACCCAGCTAAACCTAAAGCCATTCACCCGGCATTTAGGAAGTTTTATTCTCTGATACCAGAAGCTTCAAAAAAAGCTGAAACTGCCCGTAGTAGACAACCCAATTAATAGCTTGGCATTCACCTCGGTTCTTCCTATGGGGGCAGATGGGCTTCCAAAAGATAACAGTGACAAGTGCATAGAACAAGCCCTGAGGAGAGATTTCGAAGTGTTGGCTAATGCTCTACGAGCTTCTGTTACAGGGCTCTTGTTTGCCAGAGCAGCATATGCATGGTCTTCTGATCTGGCAAAAGTGGATAGTGGCATTCCTAAAGAGCTAAAGAATGAGCTAAAGAAGATTGCTCTTGCCACGGCCTTTGCGGCGGATGCCACACTGGATGCAGTGCAACAATCGTCCAGGAGCATGGCTTGCAGTGTCATGGCAAGATGCAACACCTGGCTGAGGAGCTGGGATGTGGATCCTTCAGCATGGGCTTAAGTGGCAGCGATTCCATTCAAAGGTGCCAACCTGTTTGGAGAAGGTCTGTAAAGGTACCTTATTGAAGATAAGGATAAGAAGGTTCTTCCCTCAAAGAAGAGGGAAGGAAAGACAAGACGATATCTTCAGTCCTTTCGGGACTCCAGAAGAGAGACCAAAACTGGCAATAATAGATCTTACAAAGGCAAGTGGCAACCCAAGTCCAAAGACGGCAGATCATCCTCTTTCTCCACGAAGCAATCTCACAATGGCAAGAACAAAAAAGAAAGGACCCCAGGCATGACTATGCCAGAAAAAGGACACAGACAGACGTTGGGGGCTGTGTTCAGCAGTTTGTACAAGTATAGCAGAGGATGGTCACGAACAGATGGGTTCTGGACACTGTCACAGCAGGATATTCCCTAGAAATTTGGTCACTACCTTCAAATCATTTTATGGAGCTACCAAATAACAGATCCAGAGTGAAACACAGACTACTGGAAGTGGCCATTGCCCATCTGCTTGAGATAGGGGCAATAGAATCCGTTCCATTCCTAGAAAGATCTTAAGGGGTCAACAGACAAGGTGGGACATGCTTCAGACAGCTGCACGAGGAAGTGAGCCAACTGATGAGGTGGACAGAGACACACATTCTGTCCATAAAGGCGATACATGTGGCAGGTCAGGAGAACACTGTGGCTGACAGGCTGAGCCATCAGTGGGTCGATCAGAGTGGATGCTGAACAGGACACTGTTTGGTAAACTCTGTCACAGATTTGGGACACTCAAAGTGGGCCTATTCACCACACAACAAAATTGTCAAACAAGAATCTTCATATCAAGACTAAAGAATCCTCTGGCAATGGCCACAGATGGCCAAAGACACTGCTGTATGCCTTCCCACCAATTCAAATCATTCAGAGAGTGGTCCAAAGAGTGATAGATCAAAAAGCAGAGATAATTCTAGTGGCCCCATTTTGGTCCTGTTGGGCCTGGTTTCAAGATCTGAAGAAACTGTCAGTGGGGGAACCATGGCATCTGCCTCCAGTGGTGGATCTCCTGACACAGGGGGTGGCAGTTCATCCTCAGCCAGGGTCATTAAGTCTCACAGCCTGGAGGTTGAGTGCCAGCAGCTGAAGGAAATAGGCTACCCACAGGGGGTGGTTAAGACCATGCTAGCGACCAGGAAGGGTTCTGCCAACAGGGCCTATAATAACACATGTCACGTGTTCCATTATTGGTGCATAGGGAGGGGGCAGGACCCTCTTAGGGCACCCATGGGTGAGGTCCTGTCCTTCCTTCAAGAGGGGTTGGAGAAAGGACTTAGCACAAGCACTCCAAGGAGGCAGGTGGCAGCTATTTCCACCATCAGGGGAACTAGTAAAGGTAATTCATTAGCTAGACACCCTCATGTTAAAAGGTTCCTAGGGGGTATGTCCCTCTTGAATCCTCCGCAGGCACATAGGTTTCCGACTTGGAACCTCAACCTAGTCCTCAAGGCTCTGTGTAAGGCCCCCTTTTAGCCTATGGACATGTGCCTTAAAGGAGCTGACCTTCAAGACAGTCTTTCTAGTGAGCATCACTTCAGCACAGAGGGTATCGGAATTGATGGCCCTCTCGATGGCCAAGGAACTATGTGTCTTCCATAATGACAGAGTGGTCCTCCGTACTGATCCAGCCTTTGTCCCTAAGGTCTATTTGGCCTTCCATAGGTCAATGGATATTGTCCTTCCGTCTTTCTGCCCAAACCCTCAAGGCCAGAAGGAAAAGGAATGGCATTGCTTGGATGTGAGGAGGGCACTAAGTTTCTACCTGGATAGAACAAGGCATGTGAGGAGTACTGATTCCCTGTTTGTGTCTTACAGAAAATCGTCCCTAGGTAGGAAGGTTTCATCCTCCTCCCTAAGTAGATGGATTTGAGGGTGCATATGTTTGGCATATAGGGCTAGGGGTCTGGAGCCTCCCCAGGGGGTTACGGCCCATTCCCTCAGAGGGGTGGCCACCTTGGCAGCCTATAGGGCTTTCCCATCACTGGAGATGGTCTGCAAAATGGTCTCGGTAGAGGCTGCCTTTGGCTGTAGGTCTCACAGCACACCTTGTAAATGGAGAAGTGGTTGGACCCACCCAGGAGGATACTGCTTTTTCATGTCCCAGGAGTAAAGAGTCTGAAGGAATGCCCCACCCCTGGACCACTGGAGAATGGAAGATTTGTCTCCACTTACCGTGAAGCTTCCTTCTCAGTGGTCCAGAGTGGGGCAGTCCTACCTACCCTTGTGCACAGAGACCGCTTCCTTTGTCAGCAGGGGTGTTGGTTTTTTCCATCTGCGTACAGACAGGGGTCAGGAGTGGTTGACCCTAGCTGGTTCCGTTGGGAGATGGGTTATTTCAAGTTTTGTTGGATGGTTAGCTCCCGGTTGGGAGTGATATGTTGTCAGTTTCCTTTCCAGTGAAGGGGAATGGAGGCTTGGAAAATGACAGGGTTCCTGGGGTCAAGCCCCTCCCCTCTGTGACTAAAGAGTCTGCCAGCTCTGCCTTTGGAGAGGAGGAGCTATTCCCAGGAGTAAGGAGTCTGAAAGACTGCCCCACTCTGGACCACCGAGAAGGAAGCTTCACGGTAAGTGGAGACAAATCTTCCATTTCCACACATTAAACCTCTATTAAAGGGACAAGGCATTTTTCTTCAGCTCTATTGGCAAAAGGGTATAAACACTGCACTGTTAGTCAGCAAGAAATTTTCTGATTTTTAAGAATTCTGAATTATTGTAACATGATACTTTGATGTCAAATTAAACATTATGGATAGCATTCAATGTTTTCAAAGTTAAGCTGGAGTAATACAGTTACTTTAATGCTAATATGAGCATATGGAAACATTTATCTCCCAATCAACTGCAAAGTTATTCTGAGTGAACTGCACAAAAATGAATGGGAGCTAGGGATGCCAGACCCCCTGTTGCCCCCCCCCCCCAGTTTTGGGTGCTCCTCTCTGCTGCTGGCCAGCTGGCTAGTGGAGGGAATTGCCCTCCCCATACAGGCAAGAAGCTTGAAATAAACACAATGTGTCTACATTATCTGGAAGTGACATGGGCATGTCGGTGATGTCAGGGGGGGGTGATGCTCTGGTTTTTGGGCTAAACTCTATAGTAGAAGCTAATTCTACCATAGAGGGTTTGCCCACAAACTAGAGTGTCGCCATGACATCCCTGATGTGCCTACATCACTTCCGGGTGATGTAGGCACATCATGTTTATTTCCAGCTTCTTCCCTCTCACTCCCCATAAGTTCACCTCATCCTCCACCAGCTGGTCCAACGGACCTGGCAAACCTAATAGGAGTGGGGCAAATGCACTTTGGCAGAACTAGAGAACTTTATGATAGATTATGTGTTTTGCTAATTAAAAGAGATAGTCCTAGATAGTCACACAACTGAAGAAATGTCCAGCCATTTCATTATAAACTACAGAAGGAGAGAATATAAGAGAGTCCATGATGAATTACATTCACAATAACATTCACAACTACATTCAGAGAAGCAGATAGTACTATCAGAGGAAAAAAATAAATATTGAAAAGTCTGTGGCTTAGAAGATGCATGATGATTAAATGTCAGAGTTTAGAGTGAACAATGTATCATGCTGAGCCCACTAGGGGAGAAATAATTTTAAACTGTTTTACAAGGAGATAGCTATTCCCACAGAACTGAAAGTAATTTATTCTGGCATGATGCCTTGTACCTTACGTTTATGAGACTCCCAACAGACACAGTGTCAGAGAAGGATAGAACTACTCTCTTATCAGAAATCACTTACATCTTCCCAAATGTACATTGTTTCACAAATAGTTTTTTCTCCAGATTGTGGGTGTTCCCACCATGTGACTGTGTGAACCTGGATCATTTGAAAAGCTTCAGGGGCCATGTATTTTGGAAGATCTCAAAAATCTGATTTACTAAAAGTTTAATGGTTTCAGAACCCATTGCAGATGATCCAGGTGCATTAATACCTTTTGTACATTATCTTCTGCCCTAACTTGGATGGCCCATGCTAGCCCAATCTTGTCTGATATTGGAAGCTAAGCAGGGTTGACCCTGGTTAGTATATAGATAGGAGACTACCAAGGAATTCCAGGGTTGCTATGCAGAGGAAGGCAATGGCAAACCACCTCTGAATGTCTCTTGCCTTGAAAACCCCAGGAGGTTGCCATAAGTCAGCTGCGACTTGACAGCACTTTACCTACACACACATTAGCTCTGAATTGGGAAATACCTGGAGATTTTGGGGTGGATCCTGGAGAGGGTTGGGTTTGAGGAGGGGAGGGACTTCAATGGGGTATAAGGCCATAGCTCACCTTCCAAAGTGGCCATTTTCTCCGTGTGAACTGATCTTTATCACCTGGAGATGCCAGGAGCTCTCCAGCCACCACCTGGAGATTGGCAACCCTAACACACAAGATTCATTTAAGTAATTTGTACCCCTTAACTTATTCCTTACTAAATATATTATTATTGTGTTCTAGACTTCTTGGGTTAGATCATGCATACTATTAGTGTGTAGTGATGGTGCATAGGTCATCCCAGTTCTCCCTTCCCCCCAACAGAGCATTTCCAACTCTGGAAAACATTATTCCCAGGATCATAGGACCTGTGTGGAGTAATAGCCATGTGGGTTAGGAGATTTGAGGCTCCTCCCTCTCCAGCTCCACTGGCTTGCCCCTCCGCCTTCTTGCTGGGTTGTCTCTGGCAGTTCTCCCCAAGCCTCAGAATGGGAAATTGAAGGGGGCTGAGCCACCATATTCCTTTTCCTTTCCCCAGGACCAGAGCTGTTGCCACATTAAAGCTATGTCCTCTTCTCCTCCTAAGCCCTTCACAGGAACCTACTTTTGAAGGTCCAATAGCTCCACTCCTTTTCTGGGCATACCAGGCCTCTCTCTGGGAGATGGTGGTGATTTGCTCCTCTCTCTTCCTCCTATTGGAGCTGTCACTTCCTTGTTTCTCCCTGATAATGTGTAGCATACTGCAGTATATGACTTGATGTCATTATGCCCACCTCACCTTATTGGCTGTTGGAGCTAAGATAGGGAAATGCACAATCTGATGACTTCACAAGAGAGGAGGAAAGAAACCAAGGAACATCTGTAACATCTACTTCCACCTTCAGTGCCCTTATCATAGGGCATACTTTAGAGATCTTGTGGTCTAGTTATTTTCTGAAGCCCAAGAGCATAGGGAATGTTAGAAATCTGACAAGCTGTTGGTAAACTGCTAGGTTTGAAAGGCATTCCCCTTTAAGCCCACTTGATGTGTGAGCCTCTGAGATCCCAGAGCAGAGCCTTTGAAATCAGCAAGGTTTTGAGAAACTAGCTGCCATTCCTTAAAGAGAGAGAAACTGGCCAGCAGACTTTGAAGTCTGTGTTCCAGAGTTAGTTGACCTACTGAACAAACATCAAAGCCTGCTGGAATATTTTAGACTGTTTCAGAGAGCCCTGATTTCCAAAGCTATTTTAGATGTTGATGAAAGTACTACTGCCAATTAAACTTAGAAATTATAAGTAAGAAAGTTATTTCTGTCTATGCAAGAAGTGTAAAAGAGGCTAAGGTGCAGGAGACTAGTAATAAATATTCATGTAATTCCCAGGGATTGTTAGGGGTGCTTAGAAATCTTATTATTCTGAATGGAACAGGGTAACAATTGGGATCAAATAGAAAGTCTGTAGAATGATGAAAATAAATTGCTTAAATTCAGTTCACAGAGAACAGGAAAATTCGCTCAATAGACACAAAAAGCAACAGCAGAAAGAACAAATAGATGGTTCTGCAAATGAAGATTACATACTCCTAACTCCAGGGATTCTGAATAGCAGGAATATGATAAATATGTTTTTCTGTCTGCAGTCCTGTTATATCAGAATGTGAACTCTGTTCTCCATCAATATAGCTTATGTATATGAATTTTTTTTTCAAATTTAACTGCTTTAAAAAAGGATCCCAAGGCAAACATCTGTTTTCCAGTATGGTAACCCTGAATATTTCATACAGAATTGTGGTTAACCTCTGGATATCCCAAGAAATCATATTGGAAAAGCTGTCATACATAATGGAAGTCAAAAATAAACTTTTAATACATCAGCAAATTGTGACAACATGAAAGGAAGAAGCACATGTTCTGATTAGGGTTGCCAGCCCCTAGGTCTGAACAGGGGTTCCTCCGCTTCTGGGGGGTCAGTCCACCCCCAGCCAGCTGGCCGGTGGGGGAATCCCTGCCCCCCAAAGTGACCACCCACCCGGCCACCACTCTTCCTCCCTTCCTGCCTGATTTAAAGGGATTCAGCTGATTGGCGGTGAGCATGTGGCCCACCAATCAGCTGGAGGGGTCTTTAAATCTTTCAGCGGGAAGGGAGAGGGGCTGTTCCCAGCTGCAACCCTGCTTGTAAAAAGACCCTTTAATTTTGTGAGCAGGGCAGCAGCACACAGACCTGAATCCCAAGCAGCAAATTGCTGCTGGGAAATCAGCCCCCCACACCACGGCGTCCACGCTACTTGCAAAAAGGCTCTTTAAAGGGTCTTTTTGCAACTGGAGCTGCAGCCGGTGACAGCCCCTCTGCCTCCCTGCTGAAATATTTAAAGGACCCTCCAGCTGATCAGTGGGCCACATGCTCCCTGCTGATCAGCTGAAGCCCTTTAAATCTCTTCCAGAGGGGAGGGAGGGGGTGACTGTGGGTAGCCATTCTTGGGGGTGGAGCTTGGGGGCATCCTCACCTACCCCCAGAATGCCCCCCAAATCCCCTCACCAGAGCTACAATGGGACCTGGCAACCCTATGCCATGAACCCTTTCCAGCAATTGTATAACCATCTTCCCCATTGAATTGCAAATAACAGCATATACTGCAGTTAGATACTGGATTACATTTGCCCTTAGTGTAAATACTGCAGATCTGATACTGGGAAAATACAATTTTTCATCCCCATAACATATAAGTAATATTTTTGCATTTATTTCTTGACAAAATGATAATATGGAAAGGTCCATAGAAGTTTTATAGATTTTTTTTGTCCTTTTAGCAGAAGCTAGAGCAGAGTTGCAGCAGCTAAAATCCTGGGCTTACAGTAAAGTCACATGCAGTGTAAGTCTGCACAGGATTGTGGAGAAAATCCTTAAAAATCCTTGTGCTATTGAAATAGGACACAATTTGAGACAACATTGTAATTAATTATTCAGTATTTCTTTTAAAAAATTTGTCTGGAAGATCCAGGGCAAAACTTAGATGGATGCGATCAAAGTATCACTCAACTTCCTCCTGCTTTTCCTTTGGACTTAGCTCCTCCTGTCTTCCTTAGGTGAAAAACAGCAACTGGCTACTCCCAAAATATTGTGAAACTTACTGATTCACAGTGCTATACAACTGCCATAATGTCACTGCTGATAAGTACAGTTTGACTCAAAAAATGGGCATATTGAAATCAGAAAGAGGTGAACCATTGAACAGGATACGGAGATGTTAAAAGTTAGTGTTACATAAATGATTGTTATTTTAAATCTCTGTATCATGCTATGCAGTTGAGTAGCTGACCCTATGGCCTTAATATTTCCTTTCCTGCCATGCAAGATGTACACCAGAGTATAGCAAAAAAGTCAAGTCATGTTCATTATCAATCAGAAGGGTCTTTCCACATATTGTCATATTTTCGAGGTCTTCTAAATGGGGCATTCAACATATAAGAAAACAATATTTCTCAAACAAATTTCACATTCTAATATTTTTTACATTTTGAAATAATTCTACGTGATGCATTTGGAGTAGAAATGGGGTTTGGACCACAGTTTACTCTTCTTTCTTCACCTTGTCATGCTTGTATGAATAGTTCTCCTACCTGACTGTTCACTATTACACATGAACAAACAAACTGGTTCTATAAGATCATCTTGTTTCTTGCAGATGAATGATGCTATGGGATTTGAATTGCCATGGGTGTATTTTGTCAGTCTCGTCATCTTTGGGTCATTTTTCGTACTAAATCTTGTTCTTGGTGTATTGAGCGGGTAAGCATACACCTTTTTCGTCCTAGCTGCAGAGTCCTGCATTCAGTTGCCATGAACACATAGGTATATATATAAAAAGAACAATGTATATCAAGAGGGGGGAAATTAGAGTAAAAATTTGAGATTATTACTTTTTTTTTTGGCAGCAGCTGCAGAGGCAACTACAACTTCCTATACTTAGTACAGATCTTTTAAAAATATATATATGAAAATGCTAGTGAATTGTGTTTCATTAATCAGTGCATTGAACACTAATACAAATTTTTTAAAAAATCCCAACCCTTTAAATATTGTCTTCCACCATCTGGCATAAGATCCAGAAACTGATGTTTGGATACCTGTGTGACCTGCCAATTGCAAAAAGGACTCTGCTGTGTAGCACATAGCTGAATTGTAACTTATTTCCTTACATTTTACAGGTAAATGATGCAATAGGATGTGAATGGCCATGGATCTATTTTGTTAGTCTTATCATTCTTGGCTCATTTTTCGTACTTAACCTGGTTCTTGGTGTACTTAGTGGGTAAGCAGTTAGATTAACCTTGTATATTCCTCTGCAGTGTGTAAAATGGCGTATGCGTTTGCTCAAGCTTCACCGTTATGGCTTTTTTGCATGCGCCTTGGATTGATATGTCATTTAACCAATGTTTGCTCCTCTGAATGCCTGAACTTCTTGCTTGTATCTATCTGTCTATGACATCTTGTGTTTACAATGCGTGGCCATCTCCAGACATTCACAAACAAAGTGGTCATTCTTCATTGTTGGAAATAACTTCCAGTAACTAGATAACAACATTTTGCACAGAGTGATCAATGAAACTTATGTAAGCATGTATATCTTTTTAAAAAAGGAGATAAAGGCTCTTGTCAACTTATGAAAGCCTGGCCTCAATACTGAAAAGCTTACCTAAGTATAAAGATCTTTTGTGTAACTTCCAGTTAGACCTACTTATTAGCAGGTGCTTCACATTTTCTATTAAATGGATAAATAAAAAAGCTTACTCATTGTTCAGTTCTGCAAAACATTTAATGCCTTCTGTATTGAACATATGTCCTACTTCCAGCTGGCCTTTCCTAGTGACATTGAACTTAATCCAGTGTACTATGCATGCAGCTGGCTTCCATTATTGGCTATGAAAGACACAAAAATTTGAGGAAATGCAAACCATCATGCAGCTGTCAAAGAGAAAGCCTGCTGCATTTGTGCTACTACGTGGGTAGTTCTCAGCTAACTTAACAAGCAGGTTTCATTCATAGAGCAAATGTTCCAGCCAGGTATGTTCAGTATCCTAGCCCATAAAAGCTGCTATCATCATCATCATCCTTTTTGATACTTCCCTGCCAGTATAGTGTAAATCAGACAGAACTGTTCACCCTTGCATCAGGATACATAAATGCACTGGGAGAAGGTGTATTTAAGTGGACACCCTGAAAAGTTTCTCCTGCTTGCTCCTCATTTTGTAATGTCAGTTTTCCAGGCCACCACAGGTAATGAAACTTACAGAAGAAGAGATAGATTGATCTTTCTGGAGACAAGTGAGATTGAAAACAGATAGGTACACCCTAACAGCTGTAGTCTTGACATGGTCTTGATTGTCAAACTTGCTGTTGAGTAGAATACTACTCAAACTGAGAATGGTTGGCAAAGAGGTTTTGCACCATGAAAATGCAGAGGGGAGAGTATCTGTAAGTATTGGGCAAATATCAGCTTTCTGTTGAGTAGTGGAAGGTCAGGCTGTTGCTCTAGTTCTTAGCTTTATGAGGAGTTCAGGCACAAATGAAGGAGCATGTTAATATAGTCTGCGATACTGAGGATGGCATAATCAATTGGTTTATTAGGTAATAAGTAAAAAATTAAGCGTAATCTATTTTCAGTTATTATACTTTTCTTAACTTCATTTACATTATTTGCCACTTTATTTGTGTAATGGATTTGTATCACACACATATTTCCCACAGAAGAACAAAAAAAAGGCATTTAGACATTAAACTGTTTTAAGGGAAAAGGTACCGAGCAGTTAAAGTTATATGCTGCTTTGGAAGTTATATGCTACTTTGGTGAAAGAGCACAACCCCCTGGGAGCTTTTCCAGTTCATGTTGAATGGAAATGAACACATGCTGTGGCATTTGCATCTTTTGTGTGCTTCCTGTTCAATGGAGCTTGCTGAGGAGAAGCTATAATAAATTGCTTCCAAATTGGTGCCATTTTGTTTTTTATTTCAGAAGAAATTTTTACAGCGTTTGCTAATGACAATCAATTTGTAAGGTGTGGAACCACCTGTCAAAATGCTGTACTTCACTTTGCATAAGGAAAAAAATAGTGAATAAAATGGGAAGCAACTTGGGGAAAACCCATTCTGTTCCTATCATACCATTATTGTTGCTCTTATAAATGTTGGACTGTATGTGCTAGAAAGCCTTCTTGTATAATTTTGCATGCAAAATTTTAAAAAGCTGATATTTGTAATGGGCATCATGTGGATAAAAAGAAAAGTTCTTATGCTGAGTTCTTTTGCAAAGTGCCCTCCTTCTGCCTATTTCTCTAAGACATTTGTGTAGGTAGGTGCACAGGACTGTGTCCATATTTATCATTTTTTCTTTCAATATTATTAATCTTGTCATAGGAAATGTGATTTTTTCATGCATATGACCACATAAAAGTCTGTACGGAATCCAGTTTTACAAAACACAACCAGATAGTAATAGTAATAGTAGTAATAGTAATAGTAATAGTAGTAGTAGTAGTAGTAGTAGTAATAATAATAATAATAATAATAATAATAATAATAATAATAATTTCCAAATAATAATATGATCCAAACAACAATGTATTTCCTATAAAATAGTTGTGAGTTCCCTGAATCATAGGAACTAAAATTTGGAATCTGGGAAGAAGATATTTCTTGATAAGTTGATTTAAGGTAATTGTACTGAAAATGTCTAATGTTTTGATCTCCATTCTGTGGTTTTCTATGACATGTATTTCTACATTCTGCATTGCCTTTTTTTTGGTGTGAACTGCATGACCAATGTGTTGTTTATATGTGGATAAGATGTAATTTGGAAGATCTTTTATTTTACACCTAGCCTTCTCTGAGGGTGAGTATATGAAAATCAGTTGCAGAATTTTTAAATAATGCTTCATGGAATTATTATTATCATTGTTATTATTATTATACTATCTAGAGGATCGAGAGAGGGCATTTCTTAGTAAATATTTTAAATTAAGCAGTCTGTTGACAGCAGAGGATGTATTCCCAGTATTTGAAGGACACAAAAGTTAGATGGCTATTATCTACTTAATTCATTTGGTCAACAGCCATGCATTTCTTTTCTCATTATAGTGTGCATAATTTTTCTCAACTTGGACATTAAAGGTTGAAATTATAATTGGAAAACTTTATATTTCAGAATAGCATTCCATGTGTACAAGCATGGAATATGGAATTAGGGATATGTAATATCCATATGCATAGACCTACACACTCTGGGAAGAATACTTGTCCATTGAAGACACTTTTCCCCAGTCATGTTCCAGATGCAAATCTTGCTGACACAGGCAAAGGATTCATGTCATCATACTCATATATAAGACTTTTAAAGCACACACACAAAATTTCACATCATACATTTGTGTTTAATAAATTAAATTACATCATTAGTTATAAAAGCAAATAGTTGATTGGTTAAAAATATATTAATGAGCTTACATTTTTCCTTTGTAAGAATAGATTTTTTTCTATATACAATTGCACAACAGTGAGAAAAAATAAGAGTTTAAATGGGAAGCTATTTGAATAACTGGTAGTACTTACAAAGGTCTTGCTCTTCAAACCACTTATTCCATAATGATTCTCCTATTCTTAGTATAGAGAGAATGACCTGATGAAAAACTTTCTCTCTCTCTCTCACATACACAACTTGTTTTTATTTAGTAAGATTAATTAACAGTAAGTACAAAGCCCTCAAACATAAATTCATAAAGGCTCGGTCTCTCTGTTGTTGTTAGCCATGACAACCAAATATACATTCTCTCACAGCGGATGGTGGGACAAGCTGATGGCTGACACCTTCATACTTTATTTGTGAGCTTCCCAGAGCCAAACTAGATGGTATGTTGATATGTCAGGTCAGAGGACATGTGGGCATACATGATATCGGGCAACTAATGTTCCCAAATGCACCAGTGCTTGATCCAACTGAAGCCTCTTTTCCCACTATTTTCCTGAGCTGAAGTGGCTGTGGAAGGGCTCTGTTTAGCCCTGTGCTGCAGTACACGTGCAGCCTCGCAGTGGGGCAAACAAAGCCCATCCTGCTGTCATGGCACGCTAGTGAGCTGAACTGGGTCCTGCCACACTTGTGAATATTGGTTCCCTATAATGTATGTCTGCAAATTGTGTCAGGATTCCTGAGCAGACTTGTGTCACACATTATTGGGTGCGTTCAGACGCGGCCTTTCTGCCGGCATAAACTGCACCGGTTGGAACCGGTGCAGTTTATGCCGGCAGAAACGCGATCACACTCACCTCCATTTTGTGAAGCCCTCCGGTGGACGCCCGCTCACACGCTGCGGGCGTCTGCGTGTGTGTGTGTTTTTTTAAAGGACAGTTTGAGCATGCGCATAGGCAGCCATTCAGAGAATGCCAATTTTTGCGCATGCTCAACCCCCCCTTTACATTTAAACTTTAAAGGTAAGCACTTACCTTTAAAGTTTAAAACCCAACCTGGCCTCGCTGTAGTCCCGGACTCCCCCGGGAAGTTAAAGTAAGGCATTTTTTTAAAAAAACAAACGCTCAGGGCGAAGCTTCGCCTGAGCGCATATCGCTTCCTCTTTAAAAAAATGGCGGGGGAAAGCCGGAAGCTTCAGGCTTCCGACGGAAGTGTCTCTGTAACGGAGGAGAGCGATCAGACGCCGGGGTGCACCGATGACAACCGTTGCACTCTGTTTACCACCACTTCCAACCTAGTGGCAGAGTACAACGGTTTAAAGCTCTTTACAACTGATAGAGAGGGAAGACAGATGTTCCCCGTCTGAACGCCGGTAGGTACATCTATTGCAACCGGCACAGAATCCGTTGTAAAGGCTGCGTCTGAACGCACCCATATTGTCTACCATTGGGCCCCAGAAACACTTGTTTAGTTTTTGTTGAACAGAAAATGCTTAATGGCCCTTTAGAATGAATCAGTAGGAGAGATCTTATGCCTTCATGCACACAGAGATCATGTACTCAAAACTGGAGTAGGCTGGACTCAGCGTTCAATCCCTGGAAGGCACTGGCAGATGTGAATCTTTGCAGCAGTCTTTCCTGACCCATGGAAGGTTGATTTCCAATTTATAATTTTCATTTTTATTAACAGTGCAAATTTATAACAGTTTGTACAAATGTAAATATCAAAAGTACAAATATAAAACAAACATGTTACTGTAAGAAGGTTGATTTCCAGGGTCAGAGGACTTACATGACCTAACAGCTATTCAGGTCAAAGGGCTGCACTGAGGAAGGAGAAGTGGGTGAAATTGCCCCTTCCCTTTAGCTTCCGTGAAGTTGTGGATGATGGTAGAGTGTTTGTGTTTACCGCTTCTCTCTCCTCAGTGCAGACGGTCAGCCTGCCGTATCCTGTCACTCCAGGAATCAACTTTCCTGGGGTCAGAAGGCAATGGTGGGGGAGGGAAACCTGGCAAAGACCCATGCTTCTAGCACTGACAGATTGCTGGATACAGCTCAGTGCTGTGAAGATGTGTGCATTAATAGCATGGAACCAGCACACTTGATAACAGGAATTATTTGTGAAGAAAAGGAAGTAATCTTTAAGTGGTATATTTAGAATTCAATACTTGTTGAACTGCTCACATAGCTGTTTAGATTATTTTCCTGCTATGAAGAGAAGAGATGAATTTTTTTAAAAAAATCATTTCTTATTTACAAGCAGAATAGTTTTTAATGAGGCATGATAATCAGTTCCTCAAGATCAGTCCTAACCACTAGAAGATGTTTCCTACAGAAGACAGATACTGCTGAAGGCATTACTATTTATTTGGGTAGCCATGGGAACAAGTAAGATCTTTTCAAACACACTTTAATAAATCTCTGTAAGTTGAATTTGCTTTTTTCGCTTGAGGCCAGCAAAGAGTTTGCCCTGACATGTCCCTATATATACATTCTTCTGAAAGCTAGCACTGTAGATTAGAATAAGATTATTATTAATTTAGCACATTTTTACTGATGCTTACTGCAATCTAGCAAAAGAGTCTTGCTTACTTTTACATTGGTGTCTGTGGATCAGTGATATTAAAATAGGTCTGAATATTATATATGTTTATACACAAGTACCTCAGACTACTTGTCTAAAGGGCACACAGAGCACTCTTAGGAAAAGGCATTTAAATAATGATGCACAAAACAGAAGATAGCCCTGAATTGTCAGCTGTGGTTTTCTGGGAAAGGAAAATGAACATGTCTTGACAGTATTTCTTTTCCCAGCTCAGGCAAAGCTTAATAAGAAGAAACAAAAATGAAAAGATAAAGGTGTCTCTTTCTCCCATGAATAGAATAAAAAAGAATTTTTAAAAAAGGTATTCCTCCTTAAATTAATGCAAGTTATGAAATAATCCTTGCCTTAGGGTCAACTAAATGTTTCCAGCCAGTGTTTCAAAATTAAATTGTGTTCCGTCATCCATGGTTTGGCATTATATTTGAATCAAACAGTAATGTGTACTGATAGTACACCCCATAATGTATGAGAGAGAAATATGCCTATTTGTAGTTGCATGTACACAGTGCAAAGAGCTGGAGCCAATTATACCTCCTTATTACATCTGTCAGTCATGAACACATTATTTTAAGAAGGCATCTCACACATTATGGGATACATTGCAAACCCACTAGTTTTTTTATCAGCCGTAGGGGTATGTAGTTACAATATTTGTCAGAAGGAATTCTTGGGGAACATGTCATTAAAACTGCTGGCATCTTGAGGGCCAAGGACATTTATTTTTGTTTGTATTTCACATGATCCCTTAAAGTTATACACAGGAATACATATAAAGCTAACATGTATACGTGAAAGGTAGTCATGCTAGCTTGTTGCAGTAAAAGCAGCAAAAGCTTACAAGCACCTAAAAGGTTGGCCAGTTTATTGTGACACAAACTTTCATTAGCTAGAGATCATTTCTGCTCTGGTGTACCAAAGCATATTTATCAATATTTTTGTTATTTGTTCAGGTGGAACAAAACACTTCTGTTTTCACTAAGCCAGGAAGTTTAGTAGCCTCTAAGGTTTTTTTTAAAGACACCAGGCCTTGTAAATACATATATCATTTTTCAATTTAATAAAAAGGCAGTTGTCATTTTCTCTGAGGCAGTTAGTAATACATACAAGACCTTTCCTTGTAGCAGTCTGTGTTTCTTTCTTTCTCTTTCTCTTACAAAGATCAAATCATAAAAGAAAAAAAGTTTAATATTGGCTGATGTTGCTTGGGATGTCTCTTTGGCCATCACCAGTACAGTTGGACTAAACATTTGGTTATGTGATTAGTCATCACCCAGTTTCAAATTGCTTAGTTTACTTCTTATAAAGAACAGTAATAATTTGCTGTTTGAGTTGATTGAATTCATATCTTGCAGCCTTGCTACAATTTAACAAAAGTGGTAAAAGCAGGATCAATTTATTTCTGGTGGGGAAAACTCCAAAGAAATTAATGGAAACCATTTAACAAGAGGACCGTGTTTCTCAAACAAGTCTAATTCATTTAAAGAAATCTTGCGTAGAAAGAGGTATATACATAGATTGGAATAAGACCTTTCTTTTGTTATGAATCAGGGTGGTGGGTTATCTAGTCTGGGAATGTGTATTCTGACTGAAAACAATTCTACATGATTTAGACAGGGGCCTGTCCTAGGCCTGCTCTAGAGATATTTTAGCTATATGTGCTGGGCATTGAATCTGGGTTCTCCTGCATGCAGACAATATGGTCTATTACAGATCTGGTTTAGAGTTGACAGTCCCCAGATGGGGAGCAGGAGATCCCTCAGTTTGGAGCTCCTCCCCCTTCTTCAGGGACATCAGGAAGCAGGGGAGGGAAATGGCTGCCAAAAAAGGATGCTCTATCATTCCTTCCTCCTAGTCTCTATGGAAGGGAGACAAGTTTAAGGGTAGAGCGTTATGACAGACCCCTGACGCTTCCCCACTCTCAGGCAGATTTTCCCTCCAAAAATATTTTTAGTTCCCCTCGGTGACTGAGCTGCCCTTCAGTAGCATGTATTTCTTCTTTATTTTATAAGCTTTTACTGTCCCACCATGTCACAGATATTAGTTTAGGCTTATGACCCAGCACAGGAACTAGAGGGAATATGGGAGCTGTCTTGTTTTAAAATACCCTCATGAAATGGCACATGACACAAACTTAACATTCAAAACAGAATAAAGATTTTAATAAACAGGCAGGGAATATATGAGGATTCAAGATATAGAGGTTGTTGAGGTAAAACTTTCAAATATTTTATTTATTTATTTGTTTGTTTCTTCAATTTTTATCCCACCTTCCCGGCCTGGGCTGGCTCAGGCCGGCTTACAAACAAAGTAAAACATCAACAATACAATAACATAAAATCACATAAATTAATATAAACACAGTGTTAAAACTCAGACATAATAAAGTGCTAGCAACATTCCTCATTTTGCGATCAGCTCTTTGGCCTTCTGCGGCTGTCTCGGGTAATTGGCTCGGGCAGTATTTAAGGGACCAGCGGGCCAGGGTTCCACCAACATGGATATCAATTGTTGGTGGTAGAGATATTAGGTAGCGGTGGCTCCAAAAGCCTGGTGGAAGAGCTCCATTTTACAAGTCCTGTGGAACTGTGAGAGGTCCTGCAGGGCCCTGGTCTCTTCTGGGAGCTTGTTACACCAGAGTGGAGCCACCACCAAAAAAGCCCTGGCCCCAGTTACCAACTGCCCAATTAGCCGAAGATGGCAAAAGGCCGATTTGGCAGTGGCTGCTACCTGGGCCTCCATTGTTAAGGAAGCATCTAGGACCACTCCCAGATGTCTAACCTCTGGCGCTGGCACAAGTGGTGCCCCATCGAAGGTTGGGAGCAGCATCCCTACCCTCGGACCGCTCTGAATCAGGCACAGGACCTCCATCTTCGTTGGATTCAATTTCAGCCACTTCAGCCTAAGCCAGCCAGTCACAGCTTGTAATGCCCGCTCTAGATCTTCTGGTTTGGAATTGGACTGGCTGTCCAACAACAGATAGAGCTGGGTGTCATACGCATATTGGTGACAACCCAGTCCATGCCTCCAGGCAATCTGGGCAAGAGGGCACATATAGATGTTAAAAAGTATTGGAGACAGCACTGCCCCTTGAGGCACTCCACATTCCAATGGGTGCCTTCGGGATAGCTGGTCCCCCAGCACCACTCTATGTCCCCGATCTTGGAGAAAGGAAGCAAGCCACTGCAAGGCTAGTCCCTGAACTCCAATGTCAGTGAGGCAGTGGGTCAGTAGCTGATGGTTGACCGTGTCAAATGCAGCTGACAGGTCCAACAGCAACAGCACTGTCAATCCGCCCCGATCCAGATGCCTCCAGAGGTCGTCTGTGAGGGCGGGCGACCAGTGCTGTCTCCATCCCGTGACCCAGGCGAAAGCCAGACTGGAAGGGGTCTAGAATAGAAGCATTATCCAGAAAGCCCTGTAACTGCATTGCCACTGCCCTCTATTACCCAAGTAGAGAGCATTACAGTAATCCAACCTCGAGGTGACCATAGCATGGATCACTGATACCAGATCATTGCGTTCGAGGAAGGGGACCAACTGCCTAATTAGCCGAAGGTGGTAAAAGGCTGCCTTGGTAGTAGCTACTACCTGGGTCTCCATTGTCAGGGAAGGATCCAGGAGCACTCCCAAGCTCCTGACCCTCGGCGCTGGCACCAATGGCACCCCACCGAAGGCCAGAAGAGGGACCCCTAACCCTGAGCCACTCCGATTCCGGCATAGGACCTCCGTCTTTGTTGGATTCAGTTTCAGTCAACTCAGCCTAAGCGAGCCTACTACGTCCCGCAACGCTCGGTCCAGATCTTCCAGGGTAGAGCCAGACTGACCACCCAGCAACAGATAGAGCTGGGTGTCATCCGCATATTGATGACACCCTAGCCCATGTCTCCGGGCAATCTGGGCAAGGGGGCGCATATAGATGTTAAATAACATTGGGGAGAGAACTGCCCCTCGGGGCACCCCACAGACTAGGGGGTGTCTTCGGGACAGCTCCTCCCTGAGCGCCACCCTTTGTCACCAACCTTGGAGAAAGGAGACAAGCCATTGCAGGGCGAGCCGTAATAGACTGAATCTTTCTAAACAATTGTGCTGGGCGTGAGCTTGCAGACACAATCGTGGCGGTATAATACTGTCTCTTAGTGGCCTTGACTGCCATCTCATAGGATCTCATAAACATCCTATAAGATGTTCTTGTAGCTTCATCGAGGGCATGCCGCCACTGCCTCTCTAGCCATCTTAGACCCCATTTCATCAGCCGCAACTCCTGAGTAAACCCTGGAACGAGCTCAGAGCGGGGATGCAGAGGGTGCCAGGGAGCGATCTCATCGATGGCTGTCGAGAGTCAGCTGCGCCAGTCCTCTACAAGCTCATTCAACGAGCTACTGGGGGGCTTCAGATCCTGAAGAGCCATCTGAAGCTGCACTGGGTCCATTTGGCTCCGCAGGAAAGCCTAAATAGGCTCGCTGCTTAGACAGGGTCAGAGTGGGGTATTTAAGTAAGCCTTCAAGGCAAAGTGGCCTGACCATGGCACTGCCAAGGCAGTGATCCGGTCT
Organism: Gekko japonicus; assembly: GCF_001447785.1. Lineage (NCBI taxonomy): Eukaryota > Metazoa > Chordata > Lepidosauria > Squamata > Gekkonidae > Gekko > Gekko japonicus. The sequence continues at coordinate 303,247 of NW_015170932.1, read as the reverse complement.
ACTGTAACTCCTGCTGTGAATATCAAATTGAACGTGTTCCCAGCCCAGTGAGTGGGGGCTGTTACAAGTTGGGAGAGTCCTAGGGCCACCATGGATGACACTAGGTCCGCTGCCTGAGTGGAGGCCGCGTCATCAGCATGGACATTGAATATCACCCAAGACTATCAGTCTAGGGTGTTCCAAGGCCCAACCTGATATGACCTCCACCAGGGATGGTAGGCTGTTGGCCGGTGTGTTGGGCGGTCAGTACACCAGCCAAATTGCCCCACTCTCCTCAGCTTTCCACACCAGGCTGGCACACTCTATGTCCGTGATCCCCCATGACGGAAGCGCCCTGAAGGAGTAAGTCTTCCAGATAAATAACACCACTCCTCCCCCCATTCCCTAGTCCGTGACCGGTGAAGGACTGAGAACCCAGGTGGGTTTCGTGGGTACTAGTTCGGCTGAGGTTGACTCCTCCTCAGATGAGGTAGAGGCAGGGAGCAACTCATCCTCCTCTGGAGTCAGCCCAGAAGAAGAACCCTCAACAGTACCTGAGGAAGAAGAGTCCCCAGCAGTTGCACAAGAGGTGCAGCAAGAAGAAAAGATCATTCCTGAGCCTGGGCCAGCTCCCCCAGCTGCAGACACCCCGAGGCCAGACTCTCCGCTGAGTTCTCCTGAGTGCCCCAGATGTCGGGCACACCAGAGGCTGACTATGCAGGAGCGAAGAAGGCGTGCCAGACTGCAGATCCTGCAAAGGCAACGGGAGGAGTTGTAAGACTTTGCAGACTCAACTCCCAGGAAAGGAAGGGCCTGCTCAAAAGCACTCCATGTTCCTGCTTCAGCGTGGCGGCAACTCTGTGTAATCAGACCTGCTTCTGAGTGTGCAGCAGCCACTCCTTGTCCTTGGAAACTTACAATCGTGACTTGACTTCCCGGCTATCTGACCTTTGGCTTTGTTACTGACCTTGATTTCGGACCGTGTTTCCAGCTTCTCGTGTGTAGTCTCGGTGGCCACCAGCCAAGATAGCACAGCAGGGCTGATTGGGAGAGAGATACTGTCTCTCCCTCTCTCACCCAGGTCTCAGTCATGCACGCCAGGTCTACATTCTGCTCCTGCAGAAAATCCTGAAGGACTGTGGTCTTATTGTTTATAAACCTGGCATTGCACAATGCCAATGTCGGAGGAGGGTCAATCTTCCTAGACCCACTGCCTGCAACCTTTGGGATGGGACATAGGCTGGAAGGAGTCCAAGCTAAATTGTTTCTCTGCCCCCTTCCCTTAACTCCCTGCCTGGTCCTACCGCTGTACTTTCCCCTCCCCAGGTTCACTGGTATTGCCTGCCCGGCCATCCCCTAGATGGTCTTTGCTAAGCCACAGACTAATCACTGGGCTGGCCGTCGTCATCATACACAATATGAAGAGTGGGGATGGTACTATAGTGGTTCTCCAAGTACTGCTTGTCCAATCAACTCCTAATAATCTAGTCTATCCTAAGTACTTTTGAACATACAAGAGAGTATTGTTGAAGCGTAATTTCTGAGTTTCAAGTTTTTTTCAGTGAGAAGTTTTTGCTTATTATATATTTTAGCTGTTACACAGAATCTTGAACACAGTTTCTTAGAGAATAGGTTTGTCTTAGTCCTTCTATGTTTCTCCCTTCAGATATCTAGATTATCCCTTTAGGTATTACAGTTTTTCACAAACTCCCAAGGTGTCTAAGCTTCTCCCCTTTATCACAGACGAGGGTTCTCTTCCCAACCCCTTTCACTGGAAGGAAGTTATTCTCCTTGTCCCTAAGAAGCAATAGCTCCTTTTACTATTTGGCTTGTATGGGAGTTCTCTCTAACTACCAAGAACTTCTGCCAAGTCCTCTCCAGTATCCGTTGTCGGTATAAAACTGTTCTGTAGCTTTTTTGACTGAGAATCTAAGTTTTCCCTCAGAGTAGTTCTAATATATTCAAGACAATAAGGTCTCTCTTTTCTCTGTAGAAGTACTTTTCTGACTTTCCTGTCAGAAATAACTGATTCCCAAAGTCTGTTCCCTCAGAAGCCAAACCCTCTGGCTACTAATCTAGACGTTAGATTGCAGACCAAGATCAAAAGTGTCTCAAATGGCGAATGAATCTTTTCCATCCAGATCAGTTGTTTTATTTCCTCTCTAAGCTGATGCTGGCCAATCAGAGAGTGAGTAGAGCAGCCAGTCACATAAGCTGTTCTTTCCAGGGAAAATTAACTCTTGAACTCCCTGACTTTCTGACACAAGCAGTATTTAAAAAAAACCACCCTGCTTTTCTTTGCAATCTGTCACAAGCATCCCCTATGTTTAAAAGCTGGACTGTGCAGCCTGTGCACAGTGCTTTGAGTTGTTTGTTAGCAAGAGGAGGTAGGTTCGAGCTCTCCTTGTAGGGGCCAAAGCCTGCCAGTATGTCAGCCTGCCTACCCCATTCCATTCAGGATGACTGGTTGGCACTCAGTTTTTCTTCTCAAATTGTGTGTGCATGACTGGGTCAGGTTGGGTGGGGGTAGGAGACAGTGACTTACAACTTTACTTAGGTGCCTGGCTACGCCTGCAGAAGCACAGTTTGAGAACAGTTGCCTCTTGACTTGCGCCATCCCCTTCTTTAACCAAGCTTCCCAGCAGTCCTTAAATTATTCCTCACCTTTGGCCAGCAGCTGTGGGCTCTTGCTCTACCTCCCACTCATCCCTGTGTGTGTGCATGCATGTGGCTTCTAGGGCGAGTTGCTGCCTGGGCCCCAACTATTCATCATGAAGTTTCCTATCCCCCCCCACACACACCTTTTAGTCCTTCTGGGGCAAGTGGCTGTGCCCACATGTAAGGGCTGCTGCACTTAGTTCTTTGCAATTCCTGTGGCTGTCTCCAGCAGCTGTAGTACAGGCTCTCTCTCCAGAATGCTGAGAAATCTGAAGGAGGGCTCAGGGCAGCACTGAAGGAAGGCAACTGCCTCCTGTTAATCAAATGCAGGGCAGGAGTGCAATGGCCGCAGCAGCCTGAGTTTCGGTGCTGCACGCAGCTGTTCTCTCCTTGCTGCTCAGACTGAAGGAGTTCCATGCATCAGGAGAAGTTGGTGTGATTGACAGATAGAGAACATCAGGTGCCTGTGAGCCAGTGTTATTAGGAAGAGGCAGGAAGGAGGAGAGGATGCATAACAAAGAAGGGAGAGGGTTGTTTGTGCATGTGTGTGTGAGAGAGAGAAGAGGAAGGGCAGGAGAGACTATGGTCTAAGCAGGTGTACTCATAAGACAGTTGGCATGTTATAAATAATTTCCTTTCACTTTTCCCCTTGTTTTTAACATCCATTTGCAAAAGAACTAACTCTTATCTGCACCTAAAGTAAACAAAGTTCAATTCAGGAAGGTGGCCATGTTGGTCTGAAGAAATAGAACAAAGTTTTAGTCCAGTGGCACATTTAAGACCAACAAAGTTTAATTCTGGGTATAAGCTTTGGTGTGCAGTCACACTCTTTAAAGTTGCCACTGGACCCAAACTTTGTTCTGAACAAAGTTTGTTTGCAATCCTCAACTCACTATGAAGCAGCACCTAGAAAGCAACTGAATCACTTCAGAGTTAATTAAGTTGCACAGTCTCAAGATGCTCCCTCAGATACTCATACTCTCAGAGAAGCCACTATGGTTATGGGCGTGAACCAACTTACAAACCAAATTTCATGACAAACTGGGTCAGTTTGTTGGTTCATGAACTGCGATTCATGTAACTGCATTGTTTGCAAACTGCTCACAGACCGCCATGTTTTTGCAGTGGTTCATTTGGTTCGTAAGAGGGTTTTCTTTAAATGCCTTCCCTTTACTCTTTAAATGCCCTCCATTCACTCACTGAGGTGTGTTGCAGTGGCTGCACACCTCAGTGAGTGAAAGCATTTAAAGAGAACCCTCTTGCGAAGTGAAGGGAGGGCATTTAGAAATGCTGCCCCCCACAGGAGCTCCCCCCAACTCACGAACCTAATGAACCACGAACTGGTTCGGTAAACCAAAATGTTTGTGGAGGTTTGTGAACTGTGGTTCATGGGGTCTGACGAACCGCAAACCACCATTTTCCCAGTTTGTGCCCATCCCTATTTACAACCTTAAGAACACTATCTAGGGAGTAAGCCCCATTAACTGAATACGGATTGACTTCTGAGTAGACCTGTTTAGGAGTACTCCAAAGAGATTGATCTTTGAATCTGGAAGTCCCTATTTCAACTCATGCTTCTGCCATGAACTTAGTAGCCATAACCAAGCCATTCTCTTTCAGCATCCACCCCACCCCTTCACTCCTCTGCAGTTTAAGAGTACTGCTACATGATAGGGTTGTTAGTAAGGACTGCAACAAGATAAGATTTGTGTACTTTCACTTGGTTGTCTCTTTGTGTTTGAAAATATTTTTCATAGAATTTTTCTTTTGCATTATTTGGAGCGTAAATTGAAGCCAGTGTGAAGATTTTATCTTCTGGAACTTGGTTGTCTCTTTGGAGATGTTAAGCACTGCATGATGGCAGAAGACTCATCTCTGAATGTGGAGATTTCTATTGTGGAATGAATTTACCAGAGCACAGTTCTGGTGTAGGGAAACCCCCCCTCCTGTTCTCTAACACATGCACATGTCCATTCAGAGTATGTATATGCCTATCATCAGGGCTGCTATTTATTATTTACAACATTTATAGTGCAGGGATTATGCAGAAAAAAACATATACCCCTTTTAGGTGGTGTATCCATGTGTTAACAGCATCACATCAGAAGAGGTGTTCTCTCCTGAATGCATGCAAGAAGAGGGAATCCCTCATCTGAGGTGGCCATTGCTATATGGGATACTAATGATGATCTAGGAAGCATTTAAGGGAGTGACAGTCCTAGTCATATCTTATATCCAAGACAAGCACCTTTGAGCACACACTGAATGATTTCCCCGACCATACCATCCACCCCCACAGCTGGCACTAAGGGCAAGGGCTGCCTTCCAGCACAGCTGGCAAAGCTTCCATATAGTCCCAGGACCTTTCTTTTTAGAAATAAATTATCCCTCACTTCCCTTGGCACACTTCTGTGAGTGTAAGTCAAAGTAATTTTTACACTGATAAAGCATGCGCTGGTTGTCTAATACCAGCAGTGAAAGTGACACCGGCCCATTCTGCATCTAGCATTCACTCCATTGTTTTACCAAACCCAGACTGGAACAGAAAAAGATGTGGCTCAAAACCACATTCAAATACCCAGGGCCAATGCCGTACTGACTGCAGAATCACCTCTGAATGGCCATAAAATGGCCATAAATCTATGCAGACAGTACCATAAAACTGAGAGGTCAAAGGTAGTGAAACTGGCATGCAGTGTGGAGGCTACCATAAAATCGACAATCAAAGAAAGTGAAAATGGCATGCAATGTAGAGGGGAATTTCTGTTCCAACGTGGGTTTGGTCAAACAGCAGAGTGAATGCTAGATGCAGAATGGGCCACCCTCTGTGCCTGCCCACTTTTCTCCTCTGCATGGGCACCTGCAAGTCCCCGTAAAGAGAATAATGTTACAATGATCCCTGTATACTAAGTCCTGCTTTTTTTTGCAATCAATATTTATTGATATCATATCCAACCACATAAACATATGGATTCCACATAGAATGCATTTGGGATCTGCTCTAGACATACATACACTAAACCAACATAAAGACATCTATACTTTTTTCTCTAACCATTTGTAGAATTTTGCCCAAATATTCTTAAAATCATCATCCTCTCCCCCTTGAAGCCTCAATGTCAGATTGTCCAATTCAGCTATTTCTGTAATTTTAGCTATAAAATCCTTCATTGCTGGTGTAACTTCCTGCTTCCAGTGTTTTGCCAACATCATCATGGCTGCCATAAGCAGGTGGCTAAGCAAATGTTCATCTGTCTTTTCAAAATTATCGGGCATTATTTTTAATAAAAATATCTCAGGGGCAAATGGAATCGGTCTGTTAATTATTTGTACCATGGTAATGTGAATCTCTCAATTATTTGTACCATAGTAATGTGAATCTCTTTCCAAAAACTTTGAATTTTAACACACGTCCACCAAGCATGAAAATATATACCTTTTTCAGTTTTACATTTCCAGCACTTCTCCGATAAGTTAGAATAACATCGTGCTAACACTGCTGGGGTGAGGTGCCATCGGTGGAACGTTTTAAAAAAGGTTTTCCTTCATAGAGGTTGCTTTCAGCCTTCTCATATTTTTCCACATTTTTTCCCATTTAGCTCATTCAATATTATGACCTATATTTCTGGCCCACCATGAAAGTGCGGTTCCTTGGGCTTCTAACATGTTCTGGGTTTTTAATTTTTCATTTTTATCTAATAAATCTTCATAGGTAGCGTATCTGAATTTAGTCATCAGATTCGGGGTTGAAAAAGCTTCAAGCAGGGCCACCCTGTACAGGATTAGCCCACCCAGGCCAGTCCAGGGATGAGAGGGAATCCTGTACTTTTCAGTACATTAAACAACAAACCACGAGATGGTCTATACCCTCTCTGGTTTCTAGAAAATTTGCCACTAGAATCTCTTTTCACTAGTCCCTGCTTTTCCTAAGGGAAGAGATTCCAAACCCTTAGTTGGCATCTTGGACAGAACACATTAGGAACTCAATCCAGAGATGCACGCTTTTTACCCTCCCATGGTAGCGTATGTGGTCAGGGTTAGGCACAAGACTTAGACTTGGAATTTAAGTTATAACATCAGAGACCATTAGAAATAAGAAGGATCTTTATTCAGTATGCAAACCTTTAATCATGTGCTCCTCCCCTCCCATTTGGCTGACATAGAGGAGCACTAATTAATCCCAGCAGGCATAGAGTTGAGAGTTGAAGCTCCCTTCATTGGTCTCTAAAGAGCTACTGGATTTCGAGAGTTGAGAGTTGAAGCTCCCTTCATTAGTCTCTAAAGAGCTACTGGACTTTGAGAGTTGAGAGTAGAAGAAGAAGAAGAAGAAGAAGAAGAAGAAGAAGAAGAAGAAGAAGAAGAAGAAGAAGAGATTGGATTTGTACCCCGCCCTTCACTCGGGTCTCAGAGCGGCTTACAAACTCCTTTCCCTTCCCCTCCCCACAACAGACACCCTGTGAGGTGGGTGGGGCTGAGAGAACTCTGACACAAACTGCTCTTTTTCAAGGACAGCTGTGCCAGAGCTTGTGACTGACCCAAGGTCACATCAGCAGGTGCAAGTGGAGGAGTGGGGAATCAAACCCGGTTCTCCCAGATTAGAGTCTGCACACTTAACCACTACACCAAACAGTTGAGAGTTGAAGCTCCCTTCATTGGTCTCTAAAGAGCTACTGGACTTCAATCTAGCTCTTCTACTGCAGAAGAAGAAGAAGAGTTGGATTTATACCCCACCCTTCACTCAGAGTCTCAGAGTGGCTTATAATCTCCTTCCCTTCCTCTCCTCACAACAGACACCCTGTGAAGTAGGTGGAGCTGAGAGATCTCGAAGAGAACTGCTCTTGAGAGAACAGCTCTGAGAGAACTGTGACTGACCCCAAAGTCACCCAGCTGGCTTCATGTGGAGGAGGGAATCAAACCTGGTTTTCCAGATTAGAGTCTGCTGGTCTTAACCACTACACCAAACTGGGTCTCAACGTGGCTACCCTCTGAAGCAGGCATAGAATGTATCTTTCCTATAGCGGCCTTTAAATGACTTCATTAGAAGCCTATTTGACTAGATTAACAGAGCAGAGGATTTCGGCCACGTTTTCTGATTAGAAACGATGAGAGGGAGATCAGGTCTACAAAATAAATACCTGATGCCAACAGAATAACAATGAAGTGCATAGAAAAGAGGAGAATGTAATATGCTCTAGTGTGCATAGGACATCTCCAAGGGCCAATAAGAATTTCCTCAGGTGTGAATCGTTGTCTTAAACTTCCAAATTGCCAAGTTCCTGAAGCATAAAGAGTTGCAAATTCTTTTTTGTGCGAAGGGAATGCGACTGACAAATACCTGGCCACAGAGTTACCTAAGCTCTGATAGAGCTACTTAGGTCCCTGCCACATGGCAGGGAAAAGGACGGTCGAACTGCGGCTAATCTGAGCCGCATCAAAGTTGAGTTGGCGCGGCGCGATCTCACGGATCCCCCGAGCCGCGGCGCCGTCACTCCCCGGCACGATTAGATGCCGGGGAGAAAGCGATGGTGGGAAGGGGAGGCTGGCGAACTGCGCATGCTCACACATGCGCAGTTTGGCCAGGAGCCGGGGATGCGCTGGCGCAAGGACGCGCCGGTGATCCCACGGCCGCACTTGCCGCGGCCCATTCGAAAGAACCACCCAGGTAGGTGGTTCTTTTTTGGTGCGCTTCATGGGCGGGATGGGACGAATTGGAGACGGTAGCACGACGTTCCCCAGATGTTGCTGTGGGATCGCGCCCGTTTGCTCCGGCCCCGACACGTCCTTCTCCCGGCCCAAACGGCTCATATGAACAGGACCTTAGGCTTGCAATTGTGTGTGACCTGAGAAAAGAGCACTAACTGAGTCTTATCAGATTGGGAATGGCTTCCGCTGTTTAAGGGGGAAGCCCAGATTTGTTATGAATTAAGTGATATTATATAGCAAGCTTCCATGCTAAAGCAGCCTGTGAGTATGGGTAAGAGTGGGGTAGAGGGAAATATGTTTCATTTGTGATTTATTTGCAGGTACTTGAAAATATTAAGATGTGAAAAATATATTAAGATATTAAGAGTGCCAGACTAGCATCTGGGAGACCCAGTTTCAGATCCCTACTGCTGCTAGGCAACTTTAGGTCAGTCAAACACTCTCAGCCTAACCCACCTCTCAGGGTGGTTATTGTGTGGATAGAATGGAGGAGAGGAAAATTATGTAAGCCCCTTTGGGTCTCCATTGGAGAGAAATGTAAATATACTTGAAGTAAATAAAATAACATTCCCTGCATTTGTGTTTCCTGTGACTGTTCATTACTTTTCATTAAAGAAGGATTGCTTGACATATAATGACAAAGAGGAGACCAGTGAAGCATTTGCAGCACAGCTCTGTAGTGTGCTACAGGACAATGGTCTCAGTTTGGACAGAGTGTCATCTTATGTTGCTGACAACACTGCAGTGAATTTTGGGAAACACAAGTCAGTGTTTAAAAAACTTAAGCAGCTTAACAAGTGATTGATAGATGTGGGCTGCAAATGCCATTTACTTCACAATTGCCTTAAAACAGGGAAGAAGGCACAGAGTTTTAATGTAGAAGTCTTTGTCACACAAATATACAGCAATGTCTCATGCTCAGCCAAAAGTACAGATTCCTTGAGGTTCTTCTTTGAGTTTGTAGATATAGAGTATAGAAATATGATTCGGCATGGTCCAACGCAGTGGTTGTCACTTATGCCTGCTGCTGAACAGGTTCTTCAGTGCTGGCCTGCACTGAGGGCATACTTCCTGTCATGTGGGGAAGAAGAATGTGAAAAAATTGTGTGAGAAGGATTAAGAAGAGGACACAGAGGAGACAGAAACAGTCCTATGGAAGATCTGCTATAGCCCGTCTGGTTAACATCTCTGGATCTCAAAGGACAAAATCCCAAACAGAAGCAGGCCAGACATTCTCAAGGTGCAGTGACTATCTTGAGAAATGGTATAATTTTGATGCGTCAATTTTCAAAGACATGGCACTGCTCTTGCTTGACAATCCTGTGATGTGGGACCCAGAGTCTTGTCAAAGCCCTTAATTTTGGTCCGAATAGACATTGACAAGCTGTTTGATGATTTCTGCATTGTGTCAAAATGCCAAAAAAGAGATTTTCTCACAGGAAGAGAAGCTAGACCAGAGATGGGTAAAGATGTTCAGGTGCATTCCAGATGGTGGTGACAGCCATCTGTTGAAGTTGGTCTCTTTCGCACTGTCTGTCCCTGTATCCAGTGTCTACTGTGAGAGAGTCTTCAACTTAAGGATGCAGCTCTGGATCAAGGAAAGAAATCAACTGAATAATAGACCTATCAAAGCAGAACTCCAGGTGAAACTGAATTTCAGGAAGCACTGTGAAGAATTCTAGAAGTTTATAAAGTCAAGACCAGAGTTGATGAAAGCAGCAAGAAGCCAAGATAAATATTGCATTTCTTCTTGAAAGCAGAAAGCAGTATAACCATGACAGAGTCTCTTGTTTTGTAAACTTATTTGTCACGTACCATTTGCTTGTTTTTGCTCTAATTGTTAAATGTTTAAATTAAAGTATTTTATCTTAAAGCTTTTTGTTATTTTTGCACTGGAAGGAGGCCTAAAAGCCTACAAGTAATGTAAAGTGGGGAAAAGGTGGGGGTGGGAAGTGATATAAGGCAGTGCATTTAAATGTGAATTTTGGAAGAAGGAAGTGACTTCAGAGGAAGAGGTGGGTTTAGGGGAGTGCCCTGAAAGTGACATCATGGGAAGGTGTGACGTTTTGGTGCAGTGCACTGGAAGTGACATCATCGGAAGGGGTGGAGCTCGGGAAGAGACATCACTTGACCTTTGACCTGGAAGTGACATCACAGAACATGACATCACAAAAAGTGATGCCACATTCTTGCTAAGTACCACCCCAAAGTCTCCAGGTATTTCCAGAGTTGGACCTGGCAACCCTACTATGGTCCCTGAGTAAAAATCTTCCCAGTTTTTTTTTTGGTGGGGCGGCACCAGGGGAGCACGACATCAGTTCTAATGTCACAATGGAGTTCCCGGCCTCCCGGCATTGCCGGGGGCTTTTTGCCGCCTCGGTCCGGGGGCTTTTTGCCGCCTCGGAGGAACCGAGGCAGCAACAGTAGATTGACGCGCTGCGTCATGACGAGGACAGGGTGGGTGGAGCCGGCTTGGCAAACTGCCGGGCTCCGCTCCCTCCCTGTCAGTTGGAGACTTGTGCTCGCCCACCCTCCCGCCCTGTTCTTAGTGCAGGCTTTTGCTGGTCGCCTACTGGGGCCGGGTAGGAATTTTTCACTTCCACCCGGAATTGGCAGATTGGGTGGGGGTGTTTTCGCCTACCCTGCACTGGGAGCAGTGGATTGAAGTGTTGGATGTGGTGGTCAGCAGTTAAGTAGGTTGGTCACTTGGCAGGTTGGTGCGGGCAAGAAACCGGAACCGGTGAGCACCTGACGGCAATTTCCCCATTAGGGAACAGGGGGTCATCAGGAACTGCCTTCGGATTCTCAGGTCCAGGGTGGGGAATGGTGATCACCTCCTCTGGGAACCTCGTAGGGTATGCTCCTCTCTGCAAGTTGTCAGGCTTCAGGGGTAGGCGCTCCTATGTGGCGACCAGTTTGCTGGGCTGCCGGTCACGAGCCAGATCAATGGCTCAAGACCGGAGCTGGGTGACCCGCCCGAGAAAAGGGCAAGGAGGTTAGTCAAGTGAATGACACCTGCCTTGCCTGTTCCGTGCTCGCCTAGATGGTCCCTTGCCGCAATGTTATGTTAAATAGTTAATAAAGTGGCCCTTGTTTACTTCCAAACTGTTGTCTGTCTCGTTATTCCGACTGGGGGGGCAAAAGTAATTTTTTTTTAGAAAATAAAAATTAATAAAATAATAAAATTAAATTAAAGCAGTGGCTTGGCAGCTGCTGCTTGGCTGAATTCATTGCAGGAGGGGAGGCCCAGCCCAATTCCCCAACACCAAGCCAAGCCAAACATCACACCCAGGTTTGGCATGCAGTGGTCTCTTTTGTGTCCACCCTACCCTTTTTAAAAAAGCATTGCTTGGAAGCAGAAGTTTGGGGCTTCGCTTCTCCCTCCCTTCAGCTTCCTGACCTTGTCAATTTCAGGCACTTGCCTGCCAACTGTTCAACACCCCCCCCCCCACCTCCATGAGCCACACTCAAACTTCTCTAAGGAACACAGAAAGAAAGAAGGGCATCCACTGAGCTTCTGGCAGAAATGCAATCCAAGGGTTAAAGGAAGAAAGTCCACACTCTGAGAGAGGAAGGATGGGGGCTGGAGGAGTGGAGAGTCGCTTCCTGCCAGACTTCTCTCCCATGGGAAGGTAGCCTATCTGTAACTCAGCCTCAAAGCCCCTCCCCAACCCAGGATCAGGTGAGCTGCAAATGCATTTGGGGTGGGAGAGTCCCAGGGCAGCAGTAGAGGAAGAGAAGGGCGAGGAACTCAAGCTTGTGAAGTGGGATCAAAAGACCTGAAACTTACACTTAATTCCTTACCCACCCTCTGCCACCCGCACAAGCTGCACACTGACCTCTCTAAGGAACAGGAGCTTACACTTACACTATAGCAGAAATGGGGGCATATGCAGCTGCCTCCAGCCCCTCTTGCTGGAGCCCATTGGGCAGGGAGTAAGTGTCTCTAGCTGGCCCTGAGCCCAAGTGCTGCGCCACGCTGGTTGGGGGGAGGGTGGGCGTGGCACCGCACCACCGAATAAAAAAAGGATCGTGACAGGTGATGTGTATTTGTGGTAGAGGACAGGTGGGCAGGAGGAGCAGGGCAAATTTGGAGTGGGGCATAAACCCCAGGGAGCCTCACTGTGGCTTTGATGGCTTTTAAAAAAACTATTTCGTATTGAGCTTTTTTGTTTTGTTTTTGGTAATTTGCAATAAGGGCACTTTATAACATTGAAGGACAGGCTCAAAACATCCCCTTTCGGTTCACTTTTATTTCCATTATTGAAAAAAGACTTCAAGTCATGATTGTCAGGGTGAGCTGGTTCAGGAACCAAAAGGCTATTGGGATGTTACAGCACTTTCCTCATGATCAGGGAAATTATCTCTGACGTAAATGTGTCCTATGTACAAGTCTAGTTTTCATTCTGAAATGAACTGCCTTATTTCAGATAGCTTTTCACTGTAGTATTCCTCAAATCTTCCTGCATTTCATTGGTAGCCCTATTTTCCTCTACCAAATTGCATTAATCTATTATATTTAAAAATCTAGGTGCTGTTACTGTCTAGAATCACAGTTTTTAAGAGATTCTAGGTGCTGTTACTGTCTAGAATCACAGTTTTTAAGAGATTCAAAATAAACCAAACCTTTTAATGTTTACAAGGAGAGATGAAGTGGGATAGAAATCCAGTATGATGCCAATATAAATACGGCAATAGAAAACTATAATTTCTATAAATTGTATTTTTATCAAAGCTGAAAATTATAATATATAAGGAATTCAGCATGGTGTGTTTTGCATCACTGTCTTAACTGTGGAAACAGTTCACATTTCTGTATCATTTGTTTTGCTTACCTGTATCAACAAGAAATACCAACAGAACATTATACAGCTTCATAAAGCAATATTTCTGTTATGTCTTATCTGAACCCAATAGGGAGTTTTCCAAGGAAAGAGAAAAAGCCAAGGCCAGGGGAGATTTTCAGAAGCTGCGTGAAAAGCAGCAGCTTGAAGAAGATCTCAAAGGCTATTTGGATTGGATTACCCAAGCAGAAGATATTGACCCTGAGAATGAAGAGGATGGTGATGAAGAAGGAAAACGAAATAGTATGTACCTCTTTCTCGCTCTGCTACTACTAGGAAAGAATATAGTATGCTTTAAAAATTACTTACACTGTATAGGGCCAAATCAGTTGCTCACAAAAGATCACTGCATGCGTGTCTGATAGGAAAATGTCTATTTTCAGTTTTGATCTCCTACCCAAGGGGGGCTGCGGTGGCTCAAGTAGTTAAGATGCTGAACTGCAGACCGGAAGGTCGGTAGTTCAGCAGTTCAAGACCCTAGTGCTGCATGACGGAGTGAGCTCCTTTCTCTGATCCCAGCTCCTGCCAACCTAGCAGTTCGAAAGCAAGAAATTGCAAGTAGATAAATAGGTACTGCTTCAGTGGGAAGGTGACAGCGTTCCATGCGCCTCAGCGTCTAGTCATGCCGGCCACATGACCATGGAAACATCTTTGGACACCTCTGGTTTTTCGGCTTGGAAACGAAGATGAGCACCGCATCCCTACAGTTGGATTCGACTAGCTTTCAAGCAAGGGAAACCTTTATCTTACCCTTTACTAAACTGTAAAAGTGGAAGATCACTTATTTTTATTGTACCCTCCCACATGTAACAGAAGCTTATTTTTGTGTTTTATCCTTGGCCCAGCCTTCAGATGATTCAGGATCTAAACAGTGCTATAGGGGCATGGCTTGACTGGTAAATTCCACTCAGTCTTCTGGCAAAGGGCCTGCAATACTGCAATGTCGTGTTTTAGTCTCCCTACATTTTTATCAACCGTGTCTTCCATCGGGTTTTCCTCTTACCATGCCTGAGTTCCCAGTTAGCTACCTTCTGCCAGGAGTTAGGGTGGCAACAAATAGATAAGGGACAGTCCTGGTGGTTCTCAGAATGTGGGTTGGGATCCAAAAGTTGTTCATCAGTCTCTTGCAGGCAGGTTGTGAGGTTCAAGGGAGGAGGGAAACGGGGAGCCGGAAGAAGAGGCTCTAGGAGGCCCAATGGCAAGTATAATGCACAAAATAACCATGAAATACAGTCTGGTGCCCAATAATGCTATATACTTACAAATCCTAGACATGAAAAATACATATACATCTTCATTGCTAACTGATGTGATATTCCTGTATTTATACTGGGTAGACAGAAAGTAGAGTAAGTTACTGTGTAGAGGGGTCCAGAAATGTATAGTAATTTTACTTCTTTATTAATTAAAATGTTTATACCCTGCCATTCCTCTTGGCTTAAGGCAGCCAGTAAGTCTAAAAGTGTATCCCACTTCAAAAACTTTGAGAACCAATAGACTATGTGACATGTTGCTTATCTTGAAAATACATTTGCTTTTATTACTGTGCAAGGCTCATGGATTTAATTGCTTCAGTTATGTTCTATAATCATGTGTATATTAAGTGTGCATGCATGTGCACGGCTAGGATGGATATAACATTTGGCAATGGGATCTAGCTAACTCATAGACTAAAATGTCAGTCTTCATCTCTTTTGTGCAAATGTAATGCTTATTGATGTTTGTTAATACTATATATTTAAAATAACTGCACTGTTTTTTTAAGGTAACAAACGGACATGTTTTAAAATGTCATAGAAATATGTTTAGTTGTAGCGATAATGTAATAACCTGCCTGAGCTCTGAGATCAATAGGTGAGGCCTTCCTGCAGGAGTTCGTGTTCTCTGAGATTTGATTGATACATACTCATGGTAGAGTCTTTTCTTCTGCCACCCCCAAACTGTGGAACCCCTTCACCTCAGGAGATGGCTGTGTTGCCTATAGGCCTTCCAGCATACATTAAAGACATCTTTATTCTAGAAGATGTTTGAATGTTGTTATTGTTTTCTTGAATTGATTTGATTGTTGGATTTGTGCTATTTTAACTGCAGGGGATGTTGCTGTGTTTTATGATTGTTGATTTCTGAAATTTCGGGTGCCTGTAGAAGGCAGAAAGGTAGCATATAAATCAACCACTGAATAAAATAAATCAGTGCTTTGTTACACCAGAGCAGGTGTCTTGAGAGGACCTGGCTAGTAATCCTTGGCCTGATTCCTAATTTTATGTCAGTTCAGTTTTAGTCTTGGGTTTTCCACGATCTCCCTTAGCTATTTCAAACAGCTTGGATAGTCAGTGCCCAGTCATATGAAAATAAGTCAGATGTGGTTAACTAGGAAGCCTCCTATTCAGGCTTCTTCACAGAGTCAATGATCACTATATAACAACCCCCAAAATAGCCTACCAGTATCTTCTCTGTGAAGAAAATTAGTTCATCTGGAGATTTAGCCCCTGGTGCTCATAAAAGGAAAACAACAATTTTAGCCATTTGCTGATCTAATTTTAGAGTCAAGGATGTCAGGTCCAGACAATGTCCCCGCTATTATCATCTTTTGAAGAGATATTCTTTGCCCCTATTCAAGTGTTCGATGTCTTTATGTCCTGGTGTTAATGGCATCTTAAAACACCAGCTTGTGCCATATCAGGTGACACTGTGTAATGGAACAGTTAATCTGTTAACAATATCACTGTGGCATAGGGGTTGTGATGTTTCAAAATAACTTTAAAATTTAGCTATTGACTGGAAAATTACTGAAGCTATTTAAGATTATTTGTAGGCCTCCTGCATTTTTGTGACGGTATTAAAATACCTTCCTGAAAACCTAACCGAGAGTGGCCTGTGAGATTTTACACTACCACTTAAAATGCCATTGTGTATGATATCAAAGGTTAGGTACAGAAATTAAGCTCTGTCTTAGGTGAGCATGACATATACTGTCAAGTGAGTCCCACCTCCCAACTAGTGTAATCAGAGTGATGCTAATTGACATTAGGGATTAGGCTGTTGATACTTTTACTGCAATGAAACTTTTGTTGTAGTAATGGCTAGTTTCAATATGAAACCCACTGAAGTTTACATTATTACACAGCTAATACCTTACACAGTAGTTCTTGCAAAGTACTCTTATCATCCTCTAAAACTTTGCAACAACTACAAAGTTGGTTGTATTTTCAGATTTGTGAATCTGGAAGGATTGGATATGATCAGTGTAGATTGTAGTATTTGTGCAGGCCACTACCCCATGAATGCTTAGATGTAAGTCTGACTGGGTTCAGTGCTTGTTGCTCCGTGGTCAGCGTGCACAGGATTTCAGGCAGCTCAAAGCCAACTTTGTCTCCTTTAGAAGAGACCACACCACATTGATTCACAGAAATCCAAACTGGGCTGTTGATATACCATGTCCTGAAATATTTTAGTGGAATTTGTGCATGGTATACATATTGTTGCAAATACAGTTCTCTGTTATTAGTGCCTTTAATAAACTGTGTGCAAATATTGAAAAATGTATATAGAATTTCTGTTTGTATTGGCACATTCAACTCACCTAGGCAAACCTCTTAGCTTGGGTTGCAAGAAAAGCCCAATTTACAGTTCTCTGAATCAATCTGTGAGCTTTATACTTTGTCTAAATGCCAATAGTTGAACATGAGGCATTGAATGATGAGCGCAACTTTTAAAAACGACTTACCCAAGGTCTTTCAAAATCTTTTGTGAAAGCTACTCCACTTGGCCAAGAATCCCAGATTGCTGTAAGGAGTGAATGGATTTCTGTGTTTGCTTTGTATGTAAAAACAACAAAGATTAAAAAAACCTTTGCACCAAGGGATGCTGGTGCCACACACTGTCACCTTGCACAGATCAACATTTTCAAAACATTCTGTGCTGCCATAAGCATCAGAAACTTCTTAAAATGAAAGTGAAGATTCCGAGGATGCTGAATTTATCAACTCTAGCAGATGCCATGACTGCGTGGTGCTTGTGCAGAATTTGTGAATACATGCAGACTTCGATTTAGGTTGTAGGTACCGGTAATACACCCAAAAATACACTGGTAATACAACACTCTCTCACCTTGCTTGTACTGAATGTGGATCCTTTACTGTTTTTTGTGCTGCTGCTGCTGCCATCTACTGTACTAACGATGGGATTGCATGTGTTTAACATGAAGGGGTTACACTGGAGGATTTATTAAATGACAAGAAGAAAAGCAGATTTAACTGTTTTCGTGGTGCCACCAACAAACATGGTAAAAAGTGTTCTGTTTGCCGTGGGACATTTCACTCTAGCCTATGTGTGTGGAGTTCTGTTGTTTTAAAAAACTACACAAATTTGGGACTAAGTGCATGAAGATGCAAATCTTGCATGGAAGTGGTACGCTGCTTGAATGCATGTTTC
Organism: Gekko japonicus; assembly: GCF_001447785.1. Taxonomy (NCBI): domain Eukaryota; kingdom Metazoa; phylum Chordata; class Lepidosauria; order Squamata; family Gekkonidae; genus Gekko; species Gekko japonicus. The sequence continues at coordinate 285,629 of NW_015170932.1, read as the reverse complement.
AAGCACATTGTTACTTGCAGTGCTTTAACGCCCGGAAATTTCATTTATATTCCATTTAAATTTCCACAGATTAACTTTCAATCTAGCTAAAGTACATCATTAAGCTAGGCAAACAATATGAGTGTATCACTTCAAGTTTGAATAGCATAAGTTCAGAGCAATGTATTGCAATTTGTACTGTTGTTTTGATTTTTTCCCCATAATACTATATTTAGTTCTTTGATTCAAAAGTTACTTTAGATAATTATTTCAATTTAATGCATGAAAGTACAGTTTTATTTAACATTTTCAAAAAAATGATTTGTCTTGTTTAGCAAATTATAATAGTGCCCATTTTGCATGCTTAAGTAATGATAAGCAGTGGCAACACATTACATTAGTGGCAATTAGAAAAGCTTATCAAGTGTTCTATTCAGCACAGTTCTTGGGCACCCGCTCTCCCTTCCCCCGCAATTAAAGCACAAGTAGCAAAGGGTTTGGTGGCAAGTGACAAGTCTGATATAAGTATTTTATAACATGAAAATCATGAAGCCAGGTAGAAATTTATACTTTGGTAAGGCAGATGGTCCAGGCTGGCCTGATCTCATCAGATCTTGGAAGCTGAGCAGGATCAGCCCTGGTTAGTATTTGGATGGGAGACCACCAAGGAAGTCCAGGGTTGGGACACAGGCAATTAATGGCAAACGACATCTGAATGTCTTTGGCCTTGAAAGCCTTATGGGGTTGCCATAAGCTGGCTGCGACTTGATGGCACTTGCTATATCACCAAGGTAGCATATATCTCATTTTCTTGAATTTCTTTACTTTACAGAATTTTGACAAGATAAAATTAATTTTCCCTTATGGATGCATAACAGTGCTTTGTGGAGTCTCATAGTGAGTAGGGAAAACAGCATCTGATCTGCCAGTTGAGGGTCACTAGATCCTGGCTTTAAATCTCAGAGGACTCTCAGCTGCTTTTCCACATAGTCAAGATGTGCTGAGTTACCACTCCTAATACAATGATGGCTGAGACACTTTAACAGCTGGGATGGGAAGGGGAACTGGAGTACTTGGTCCCAGTGACTTGCACTATCATAATTGCTCAGATTGTTCAATGCTGTAATCTCTTAAAACTAGTCTTCATCCCAAATGTAACTCCATAATGAATGGCAACTAGGCATGTATTTCCACCACTATCCACTGGCCAATTTGGTACTTGCCACAACATTCATCACAGCTGGTTGTGACTAAACACGAGTTTCTTATTCAGCTCTGCAAGAAATGACAGGCTACCGTTACTTCATGAGTGGAGTGTCATATCAAATGCAGTAAGCTGAGATGAGCTCTTACTGGTCTAAGCCTATCTTACAATCTGTTCTTTTGAGTGGTTGTGCCAAAAGACATGGAGGGGTACTATTGTACCTCATTATGCAAGGGATCAGAGGCCGAAAAATCAGATAATCAGTTCTTTTTCTGATACTTGGAACTGTTAGGCAGCAAAGGTTTTGGATATGAGAAAAAAGGAAGGTGTTCTATTCATACCAGTTCACACCATGAAATACAGTACAATTAAATATTTTCCTCTGTCTTTCCTGACCATTCATTAATATCATTTTACTGCCCTCAGTTTTTCAGGGGTTTAGGATTTATATAAAATCATATTTTCCTTGTAAGTGTTTATTAATATATAAAACACCCTGTGAATCAGGGTCAATGGATGCTTTAATTTGTGCTTACATAATCACAAACAGTATGTTAAAAACAAAACAAAGATAAATTAAGCGGCGACCATAGTAGCCACTCCACTGTTGAGAAATAGGGAATATCCACTGTTGTGAAACTGAGACTGTACACTATGTTGTCCATTCTAGAGTAACACAGAACAAAAAAGTTTTTCATGAAGGGAGGGACCTAAATTTAAAGGGGGAGAGGGAGAGACATCAATAAATAGGTGCTAGGATATAAATTCTAGCAGTTTAATCAATTTACATTTATTTGGTTGTATTAAATATGAATACGATAAAATGCAAACCTATGATCTGTGTGTATGCATGTTAAGTGCCGTCAAGTCCCTTCCAGCTTATGGCAATCATATGAATTAATGTCCTCCAAAACATTCTATCGTTAACAGCCTTGCTCAGGTCTTGCAGAACTGTGGGCCGTGGCTTCCTTAATCGAGCCAATTCATCTCATGTTGGGTCTTCCTCTTTTCCTACTACCTCCAAGTTATCCTAGCATTATTGTGTATTCCAGTGAGTCTTGTTTTTTCTCTTTTTTTAATAACTTTTTAATTGCATTTTGACTACATACTACATAGGGCAGGGAACATTGAAACACTAACTAAAACATACAGCTAAACAGGGATCTGGTATGATACAAACTGCTTATTTCAAAATTTCCCTTACCTTTAACATTCTAGAAGATGAAGAGTGAGATTAACTGTTTCAAATATATTTCCTTACAAACCATGTTAGCAAAATAAGTGCACTCTGGTACATTAAGCTTGGTAATATTAAACTTTCAGAATTTATTCATTTTTACTTCTTTTTCCCCTTAGGCTTATCTTTATCATAGTCCCATCTGACTTTAAGAAATTTGGGGGCAGCTGCTCCCATATCAGATTTAGAGTCTTCTCCTGGGGAGCTGCCTACTGTACTGCTACTGCTTCCTGATCTACTTCCGCTGTCCTCTTCTTCTGCATTGTTGTCCTCCACTTTTCCTTTCTCTTTCTCTGTTTTTTGATGCTGCTCCAAAAATGCTTTAGCTTTAGCAACAGAGTCTATTTTTTTCTTTTTTCTCTTTTAAGTTGAAGATAAGTCCCTCTGGTAAAATCCATCTGTAGGGAGTGGAATTTTTCTGTTAAAAAGTTGTCAGTTTTTTATATTATTGTCTCTTCTTATCTCAAATGGAATGTCTCATTTCTTTGCCTTCGATTTTTAGAGTAATCCCATTCATTGCTTTAAGTATAACATCTCTGGTAGACCCGATACACCAGTTTGGTGTAGTGGTTAAGTGCACAGACTGTAATCTGGGAGAACTGGATTTGATTCCCCACTCTTCCACTTGCATCTGCTGGATGACCTTGGGCAAACCATAGTTCTGATAAGAGCTGTTCCTGAAAAAGAGCAATTTCTGTCAGAGCTCTCTCAGCCCCACCTACCTCACAGGGTGTCTGTTGTGGGGAGGGAAAGGGAAAGGAGTTTGTAAGCCACTCTGAGACTCCTTTGGGTAGTGAAGGGCAGGGTATAAATCAAATCTCCTCCTCCTCCTCTTGGAGAATTTCAGAAATATTTCACCAGGTAGTTTATTTTTCTTGATGTAGTCTGGATAAATCCGGTAGACCACATCCATCTTGCTTTGTACAAATTCCGCTTGAAGGTCTACTACCTGTGCAAGGGCATTGCTTAAAATCTCCTTGAGGTTTCCCCTTTTTTGTTCCGGGATGCCTTGAATTCTCAGGATATATGATGATTTTTCCATTTGTAGTTGTAACAGCTATTGTTTATCAGAGACTTCTCTTGTTCCACTGCCTCCAGTCTCTGATTCAACACCTTTGTCTTAGCATCAACGTTTCTCAAAGACTTTGCTGTTTTCTCTGTTTTTATATTGATTTATTTTAGCTGTTTTTGGAGAGTCTCAAAATTGTTATTAAGATGGGTCACCTTGTCCAGTAGAGGGCATAATGCAGTGGTTAGCATGTTTGGAAAGTCTATGGTTGCTTCCAGTTTGGAAGCCGATGCTGCTGAGCTAACAGTTCCTGAAGGAGAAGCTCTCACTTTTGGTGCCATTTTTTCAGCCCGATTTGACATTGTTTACATTAGGAGAAAGTTCAAAAAAGTCTGTAAATTTATTAAATCTCGCTCTTTGACCAGTCTGCACTCTATTTGTGCTATATAATGCTTTCCAGTCAGCTTTCCCCCCTCTGCCTCTTAAAGTTGCTTCTTCTTTTTTTCTCCCGGGATGACCTCAGCTCAACTCCCTCCGCTTTTAAGTTGAGGATTTGGGGGAAGCTGTCCACTTGGATTTTTGTCTGATTTAAAGGCACATGGACTCACACTTCATCAGCTGCTTGCTTCAATAAGGTAGGGAAGATTTTAAAATGCTATATCTCCAGTTTGCTTGTCCTGGTGTGTGGCTCAGTCGCCATTGCTGGTCTCACAGCGGTGGGACCTATTGGGGCAAAGAGGAACCTCAATCCCTCGGGAGTGGCACCTCTCGTGCTCCAGGCTACAAGTCTCCTCCAAGGGCTTTAGGGGGGACCAGAGACATCCGGTACCCCTCCCATCTGCTACGATCATGGGTCGCATTCATCGGAGCTTGATGAAACACACCCATCAGCGATTCACCAAAACCAGAAGCTCCAAGTCTTGTTTTCTCATAATGTGACCAAAGTACAGTAGCCTCGTTTGGTCTTTTTAGCTTCTAGGGAGAGTTCGTTGTAGGCTTGAACCTACAATGTATACTACATATACAACGTATAGTGATTGTCTAATACTTGTCAGATGCCTTTGGGCTCACACTGGCCAGAACACTATCAAGCAGGGGCAGGTATATCTAACATTCGAGTAAATTATTTCCTGAGCATTTCCACCTCCTCAGAAACAATGGGTGAGACTTACTTTAAAAAAAACAAAGCTAAAACTAAAACTCGAAATTCTGAGAAGCCTGAAATATGCCTGAGCAGGCTAGGTTGACCACAGGTCCTGGAGTAAAGTATTCATTCTGCAATAAAGGAAGCAAAGCAAATGGGGAGGGGGTGCATCCTTATTAGACAAACTAATGGTTGAAATGCTTGAAGCAAAATAAGACACATCTAATAGTTATGTTTATGACAGAAACTTTTTTTGGCAGTATTGTGCAATGTTCACTGAACAAATGCATGCTGTATTGGAATCTATTCTTTGCTTTTCAGAGTTTTACATCTTCTCTTACAGACGTTTTTTCTTAGTGGTACACAGGGCCCAAGCCATTGGGCAGGGTAGTGTACTTTACCAAGGCCTGGAGAGGTTCACTGGCCCAGGCTACAACTCCATTCCAAAATGGCAATTTTCCCCAGGTGAACTGACCTCTGTCACCTGGAGATCAGCTGTAATAGTGGGAGATCTCCAGCCACCAACTGGAGGCTGGCAACTCTACTCCAGCATGATTTACGAGTTAGTTTCAATTTTTACCAGTACATAGTCCTACCGTTTGGCCTGTCATCCTTGCCAAGAATCTTCAGCAAGATGCTGGTAGTGCTGGTGGCCCACCTGAGACAGCAGGGGAATCCACATCTACTCTTGTATAGATGACCTACTGATCAGGGCCAGGTACAGCAAATTAGCGGCAAGGGACTCATAAGTGTCCATTGAACTGCTGCGGGAGCATGGTTTCCTGATAAATCTGCAAATGAGCCAGCTTACCCCATCCAAGGACCTAGTCCACCTGGGGGCCAGGATAGACACAACGTCAGCAATTGTCTTTCTCCAACCAGAGAAACAATAGAAAATCTTGGACACAATCAAAAGGATACGCAAGCAAAAAGCATCAGACCTCATGGACCTCTCTGCAACACTGGACCTCTTAAATTCAACAATAGACCTCATCCCATGGGCCCGCTTTCACACAAGACCTCTTCAGTGGGCTCTACTACCGCACCAGAGGCACATCATTAGGAAGTGCCACAAGCAGATCAAACTTCCCCCTTCAGTATTGAGATCACTAAGATGGTGGTCTTCATGAAGTAACCTAATCAAGGAAGTGTTCTTCCTACAACCACCTCACATTATGCTGACCACGGATGCAAGCAAAAGAGGTTGGGGAGGGCCAAGGGGCCAAGTAGCTCAAGGCAAGTGGTCCCCCTTGGAAATGGGGAACCGCATCAACTGGCTGGAACTGTGAGTAGTCAGGCTAGCACTAATTGCCTTCCAGGACTCACTGAGAAACAAGAATGTCCTGGTGAGAACTGACAACATGATGACAAAGGGGCACATCAACCATCAGGGTGGCACTAGAGCGATCTTCCTTTACAAGGAGGTGGAGCTCCTCTTCCTATGGGCAGAACAGCACCTAGCAGTCCTGAGAGTGCAGCACCTGCAAGGCCTCTCAAACATGCAAGCAGATTGGCTAAGCAGAAGGAGAATGGGCACTAAACTGAAACACCTTTCAGGAGGTTTCTGCCTAATTCAGGACCCCAATAATGGACCTGCTGGCATCACGGCACCACCACCAGGCCCCCAGGTTCCTATCCAGGTTCCTGGAACCACAAGCAGAGGGCTACTACATCAGTGACTGCAAGGCTTGCTATATACCTTTCCCCCAGCCCCCATGATCAGCAAGGTGCTGAATAAAGTGCAAAGAGTGAAGGCAGAGGTGATATTCATTGCCCCCTTTTGGCCAAGACATCCATGGTTCTCAGAACTGATAAAGATGTCCGTGGATGCCCCATGGTACCTCCCAGTGAGGGCAGATCTTCTGTCACAGGAACCTGTACTGGACCCGGACCCAGCCTGATTTCAGCTGACAGCATGGAGTTTAAATGGTGGGAACTATAAAAGTCTGGCTTCCCTAAGAAAGTGGTGGATGGCATGGTACAGGCAAGGAGGCCAACAACCAGGCAGATTTATAACTATACTTTGTCCACATTCAGGAAGTGGGCCAGCAACTGCTTAAAGCCATCTTACAAGAATGCCGTTCTCTTCTTGCACCAAGGTTGGAAGCAAGGACTGAGACCAAATACTCTAAAGTAGCTTTTCTGGCAGCAGCAGTCCTGGAAGGCAGAGAGCTGTGCAGCTTATCAGCTAATAAGTAAGTTAGGAGATTCCTTAAAGGAGCAGTGCAGCTAGCAACCCTGGTGAGACACAGATTCCCCACCTGGAGTCTAACTAAAGTCTTACAAGCACTCACCAGAGCCCCATTTGAGCCACTAAAATCCACAGAACTAAGATTTCTATCATGGAAGGTTGCCTTTCTGGTGGCTGTGACCTCCACTAGGAGAATTTCAGAACTGGGGGCCTTGTCAGTTATTATCTTGCAAGGACTCTGTAGTACTTAGAAGAGATCCATCCTTTGTTCCCAAAGCAAACTTGGGTTACCAAGCCTTTGCCCCAAGCCTTTGTGTCCAAGGGAAAAGGAATGGCATAAGCTTCACGTGTGCAAGGCTCTGCGCAAATACGTAAATAGAACAACACAACTGAGACTGACAGACAGCCTGTTTGTTTCACATAGCACCGCCAACCTGGGGAGAAAAGTCTCAAAGGCCACCATCCCCCTTTGGGTTGTTGTTGTTCAGTCGCACAGTTGAGTCCGACTCTTCGCGACCCCATGGACCAGCTCCCGCCAGGCCCTATGGTCTTCCGCCGTCCTCTGAAGTGTGCTCAATATCCTTTGGGTAAAGCTCTGCATATGTAAAGCCTATTAGATCATGGGCTTGCGGACACCACAGGTGTCCCCCAGAGCTCTGGTCTTCTCCACCAGGGCACCCACAGATGAGATCTGTAGGGCAGCAACCTGGTTATCCTTTTCTACCTCCATAAGGCACCATAGGACTGACCAGCAGGACTCCATTGGGGCGATCCTTGGGAGAAGAGTTCTACAGAAGTCAGTGATTAAGGAATGCCTTGGATAATAACGTCTCACCTCATCAGCTAGCTTTGGCATATAACCAGCTTGGATGACTTCCTCCATTGAAGGAAATAGAAACCCTGGACTTACCTGAAGGTTTCTTCTCTTCAGTGGGGCAAAGTCATCCACTTTCCACCCCCAAAAAGAAGGAAAGTAGAAAGAGAGTGGGAGGTAGAAGTAGTCTACAACTATTGATAGGAAGTCGAAGGCTGGATAGAGCTAGATTTTGGGACGACTGGAGAGGTGGTCTCGCTCCGCCCCCGGTCAGTCTCACAAAGATTTGCATAACTCTGCTTGGAGCAAGAGGAGGTGTGACCTGACCAGCTTGTATGACTTTGCCCCTCTGAAGAGAAGAAACCTTCAGGTAAGCCCACTGTTTCGTTTTGGGCCTTGCCCCAAGAAATGATGCTTCCACTAGCTCCATCCTGTTGCTGATAACACGATGTCTTATAATGTAGGAGGGAGTAGCCTTAGTCCAACAGGGAGAGAAGGCAAGTCATGCTTACGTTCTCATTTCTTAAAAATAAAAAAGTCCTGCATGCTCCAGAACTAGACAGGGAGTCCATAGCAAATTATTCATTTAGGCACAGACATAGCACAGCCTTGCTGGTATTCACCTTTTTTGTTTTGTTTTGGAAAGTCCACAGTGGGCACTCCATTGGTTTAATGGAATATAGTTAAGACATGTTCAGCCTCTAGTGCCATGCAGCAGGGGGGGAAGGAAAATTGCTCATAATTAGTGAGGTCAGAAGCATTTTCTATTAGGGTCTTGTCATGTTCTCATACAGTGTTCTACAGAGCACCTGGGGCTAAATGGTGTGTCAGAAGAAAGATGTTACTTTTGCTCAAACCAGATATTGGCGCTTCAGCATTAGGCATATGTGACAGGTCAGAATCACTATTGTGACAGAAGTTGTGTAGAACACATGACTAAGAACTTCAGATTTGTTGCTGTATATGCTGTTTGTCTGGAAAGCCTTGAAATTAATTACACTGGGATGAGGGTGATGCAAAAGGGAACACATGACTATTGAATTGGTCCTGTTTGGGATAGCTCATGTTTTGTCTCTGAACCCCTGAGCCTGTTTCCAAAACTGATTTTGGGATTTAGAGCCCTTATCCAGCTACTGCTGTCTGCCATGTCCCCCAAGTTCCTTGGCCTTCCCAGTGGTATCAGTATCATACTCTGCCTCCTTCATTTGCAGTAATGCACATTGTACTTCACAGTACTTCTTCAAGTAGCAGCAGAGATGTGATAGTTGCCAAACTGGCAGCAACAGATATTGGACCATGCACAAAGCTCATTAGATGATACCAGAAACCCTTACTGCCAAATAGCATTGGCCCAAATCCTTATCTTTCTGCTGCTTTGTACATTGTGAGAATTACTGGTCCTTATAACTGCTTGGGGGGCAACAGTGGGAGGGCTTCTGGAGGTCTGGCCCTGCTGATGGACCTCCTGATAGCATCTGGGTTTTGGCCACTGTGTGATACAGAGTGTTGGATTGGATGAGCCATTGCCTGATCCAACATGGCTTCTCTTATGTTCCTGTGTTATGTTCTGAAGGCTAAACCTGCATGAATTCTCGTCCACCAAGCAAGTAGAGGTCAACTAGCTAGGTGTGGTGGTTGTCGGAGAATCGGTATCCTGCGCTTGCTATGTGCCAGTGACTGCAAAACTGGAATTGTCTTGTTCCTGGCAGATCACAATACATAGGTGGAAGACTGTGTTAGTTTTGGTGAGTGCAATCCAGGTTAAGCTGTAAACAATGGATATTAAATTTAGCTGTGCTTTGCAGCTTCCACAAGTACAATCTTGTATACTGACATCTGATAAAATTATTGAGAGTGAGTACACTGATGATAAATGCTGTCAGAACTATCCCCAGGAAAACTTGCTAAGATATTAAAAGGAGAAATGTAACTGGCACTCAGCGCTGCTAATTTAAAAGTCAATTTGTTGTTTGTTGTCCCCAATTCAGATGCAGCCTGTCTTCATAGACTGGCAAGAAATTGCCTTTATGTTACAACAGTGAAACCATCCTTTCATCTTAGTTGACGTGTGAAGCCACAACAATTATGTGCTGGTTTCTAGTATTTGTATTATGTACTGTTTTTCCCACTAGTAAAAATATCCTTGTTCTTGTAAGTTGATGCAGACATTCTTAGAGTGGTACAGTCAATGCATGATGTGGATCATGACTGTGGCTACTGGCCCTTCTCCCAGCCTCCGCTGTCTGCATGCAGGCCCTCCATGTTGATTTGTACTCTCCGTTTTTGCAGGGTACTGATTTTGTATGCTGCCTGCATATATGGAGGCTCTATTACATGTAGGTTGGAAGAGGGCCCATGGCTATGATTCCAGACCTCCATATATGTAATAATTGTACCCACATCTGTTCTCGGGGGTCAAGTTGATTGAAAATCCCATTTCAATGATTAAGTAGCTGGCTGAACACCGAGCTTTATGGTTAGGGTTGCCATATCCAAGTTCCTCAATCTAATTATCCAAACCGTATGGTAACTATGCAAATACATTAATTATTGTCTTGTCTCCCAGTTGCTTTGCATCTCCTCCTGCTTTGCATCTCCCAGTTGCTTTGCATCTCCTTCTGTTATGTTGAGGAAGGATCATAGAAAATATGTCTTTACCAGACCCTTTGCTCAGGCTCTCATTTGACAATGCAAAACTTGTCTGGGAGATAGAAAGAGGGAGCAAGGCCCTGTGCCCTCTTGTCTCTGACTTCGTTTCTCCCGAAGTATGTGGCTCTGCAACAGTCCAGTGAACATACAAACAGAAAGTCCCATGCAGGAGGTTTTTGTTTGTTTTTCTCCCATGTTTTAAAGATTTGCCAGTTAAATAATAAAACACACCTACTTTTGTAACATTCATCTAATGTAAAATTTGGACTGCTATTCTGTGCACCTTTTGTGAAAAGGACTATAGCGTTACAATCTAATCCTAATGCACACAGAAGTGATCTGATCCATTTAAATGGGTGTCTTCCAGACCACCGTGTTCAGCATTGCAGCCTTAAATATCTTGCATATCTTTCAACAACATGCCATATCTTCCAACAACATGCCAACAACATTCTTGTTTGTCTGAACAAACAAAAACTGACTACAAAACTCAAGATCAGTATATTAGTTCATAAACTCAGCCAGTTAAAAAACCCGAAAGAAATGCTGTGACAGGTTTCATGCTTACAACAGGTTATAATGCTGCTTAACCCGACCCTGTTAGCAAAATGTGTTTATGCTCTCTTACCACAAGGTAATGGCACCCAGTTTGGTTCTGTTCAGCTTGCTAGTGCACTGTTTAAACTTATATTCAATTTATGAAAATATGAAGACCACTTTTGTTATTCTGCTGCTCTCATCTTTAGAAACAGAGCTTGGGAAAGAGATTGATTAACTGACTTTAAATAGTTTTAAAGAGAGTGTCTCATTTTTTAATCCATTACTTTTTAAAAATAATTTGGAAATTCACAAGAAAGCAAGATATATTTTTTTAAAAAATCTTGTTTGTTGTTGTTGATTATTATATTATTGTTTCTCATTATATTACGACAAAGATTAAAAGAATAAACGCACAGAACAATTAAAAACAACAAAGGGAAAGTAAAGACAAAAGCTCCAAGAAAGTATCTGAAGCTTTCCTTGCAGTTCTTCTTTAATAGCTGAAGAAGCAAGCTCTGTTAAATTTCAGAAGTGTTTTACTTCATGGGGTTAGTCCAGTGATACTCAGTGGCTCAGGAACCATGGGGGGTTCTTTGACACAATGCCTGTGGCTCTTCTGGGCATCATTCCCCAATGTGGCACATGCCCCCATGTTTCAGGAAAGTGGGCAAGGCCCTTCTCTGATAGGGTTTCTGTTTGAAACAGCCACTGCCAGAGGAATAGGTAATCTGTGAGCCTCCCTAAAATGCAAGCATCATGCCAGATAAGGAAATCAATGTAACTCTTTTGGCTGATGGTAACTGCAAATGTGGCTTTCCATGAGTACTGTTGGCTTTGTCAATGGGCTTAGGAGTGTGTAATTCAGTTTAGACTGGCACTGCCAGTGATTTACTTCATAGAAAGCTTTGGCTTTCTATGTACAAAGAGCAGCTTTGGGTGAAAGACATACTTTTTTTGTTTGTTTTAATTGAAAAATAAATAAAGGTTTTAATGTAGCCTTCATAGACACTGCATAGTGATAATAAAAATGCTTAGCATTTATATGAGAGTCCAGGCCCTTCACATGTTCACAAGAATTCTGTATGGCAGGTGAAAATTAGGAAAATTGAGTAAGAGAGAGAGAAAGTTTGCCTAAAGTCAGCTGGAGCCAAGAATTGACTAAGAGAATTCTGGATTCATAGATCACTTGTTTAGCTGTTCTTCATGCACAAATATTCTAGATTTCAAAAAAAAATATCCAAGTGGACAATTTAACTAGCAGAAACGTGTTCAGGCTCCCAGTACTCATGTTGCATGCTTACTTTTCTGTCTTGGGCAAAGTTTGCAGTCTTGGGCAAAGTTTTTAGAAGATTGACTGTGATGTATTAGAACCATTCAGGTGAGGTCTGTTTATTCTTCACTATGCTAGGCATGCATGCTAGCAGAGGACAACTTGATTTGTCTGCAGACATACCTTAGACATGGTGAGGTTTGTAACCAGTGAAGTGAATTTGCGTGTTTGTGTGTTTGTGTGTAGGTGTGTGGAGGGGCACTGGGCAGCGGCTTTTTACTAGCAGATTGCAGTTGTTAACATTGGACAGATTTAACATGGATCCAACAGAAAAAGGCTGTTTTCACTGATATCCCACCTCCCTCTGTAGACCTCTTGATGCCACCCCATGTCTTTCCGGTGGGGGGTCCTCTTTCTCATAGGAGCATTATTTTGGACTAGGAATTTTGGGCTCCAGTGGGAGGAAGAGGTGAATGGAGGTCCTTCCATCTTCAGAGATCTTTGATGCATCCAAGCCACTCATTTGTATAAATGTAAATCTCTTAGTTAAGAGAGGCCAGTTTTAATCTTTTCAATAACTACCGGTATGTGAGAAACACAGGTTTTCTGTTGGCTGCATGCAAAGTTTAATGGACTTAGATCAGCTATAAATCTGTTTATTTATTATATCCCATAACAGCAAGCATGCAAGCAAGTGAAACGGAATCTGTGAATACTGAAAATGTTGGTGGAGAAGGAGAGGGCCATGTGTGCTGTGGAGCTTTGTGGTGAGTACCTATAGTATCCCAAATATATTTTTTTCCAGGTATCAATATAAGAGGAGAAATTTTCACATTGTTTCAACTGTATTTATCTGGAGATCCAGTTAAGGATGAATCCCTTTTGTTAATTCAAATTCTGACCTTGACTTTCTCTGAGCAAAAATGGAGCTCTCTGAAATTTGAATGTGATAGAATGTGTAAATATTCTGTCCATCTTAATATTACTAAATATCTTTCTGAATCATAATTAGGCTACTATTCCAGGGGTCTCCAACATGGTGCCCAACACCTTTCCTAGTGCCCAAGCGTTTTTAGAAAGTGGATGGGACTATGTGGGGCTTTTGGCAAGCAGGATTTCTGATTGGCTACTGGAGATCTGATTGGCTGTGCAGATAGGGTTGCCAGGTCCTACCTGGCTGCTGGTGGGGAGCTCCAGGGTCTCTTCCAGCAGGGAGCACCAGGGCCCAATTTTACCATAGAGTTTTGCCCAAAAACTAGAGTGCCACCCCCTGATGCTGGTGATAGGGAAAGGGACCCATAAAATCAGGGGAACCCCGACCCGGAAAGGAACCCATAAAATCAGGGGAATGGACCCATAAAATTAGGGGGAACCCTGACCTGGATTTGTGGCTGTCAACCCTAAGTGCAGATTGACAGACAGACAGACAGACCTTTATTGGCATATCAGAGATAAATGTACATTAAAATTTAGGAATACATCAAAAATGTGGCTATCATACAAAACCTGATCAGTTTATAGTTTCTCTGATTTGAACTGCAGATTGAAGAAAACAGGCAACATTAAAAGACATAGAAGACTTTTGCCCCGAGAGTAGCAACTGGACTTTGACACTCTCAGGGAGACCACGCCATGTAAAAAGAAGGGAGTCCAGAAATTTATCCCGGGTCTTAGTATAAAATGGGCAATTTAAAAGAACGTGGGAAACAGATTTGATGGCACCCTGACTACAAGGGCATTGTCTAAGTTCATAAGGGATTTTATGGCATCTTCCTGAAAAGATAGCCGATGGCAATACGTTAAATCTGGCCAACATAAATGCCCTTCTTTGATGGGGATCAGTTAAAGAGCAAAAATAAGTAGCTGTCTGGCCCTGTGTCTGGGGTAAGCCCAGATGAATTGGAGAACAAGTTTTCCTAGCTGCCTCAGTCAGGCATTGAAATTGAATATCTAAAAACCCGTGTTTGATTGTATGAAATATTGTGGAGGCAGATCTAAAGATATTCCTACGGACCTAATTTTTTTGGGACTAATTTCAGCCAATTAGGTTCACAATGATCTGTCAGCATTAAAAAGGTTAAAGAATTTGGGTCAGGATTAAACAGAAGGCGCAACCAAAACTTGATGGTCAAAAGCCAGGGCTGAGTTTCCAGGGACATCTGACTAGTTTTGAGACACATATGGGACACAATTAAGAAGTCCAAGGATTTTCCGCAAAAAAAAGGATTGTAAACCCTCTGCTGATTGGTTAATTGCACTTATCCAAATGGGAGTGCCATATAGGAATTGTGAACTAGATTTTGCATTAAAGACTTTTAAGGCAATTGGGACATATCTATTGCCTCTCATGTAGAAAAAGCGGGTAATGGCCTCAGCACTGTTTCTTGCTTGAGTTGTAGCACATTTGCGATGTGTAGCCCAGCTCCCATTGTAGTAGAAATTGATCCCTAAGGTTTCACCTAAGGTTTCACCTGCTCAATAGAATTTCCCTGAATTGTCCATGAGGACTGTTTCCAGGAATTGGAAAAGACTAAGATATTTGTTTTCCCGTAATTCAAAGTTAACCTGTTGTTATTACAGTAGGTAAAACATTGGTGTAGAAGACGCCTCAGTCTGATTCGTGAACATGAGAGTAAAACGGTGGCATCTGCATATAAAAGAACTGGAATATGACATTGGCCAATTTTAGGGGCATGTCCGTCAATTTCGAACAATGATGGAGCCAGATTAAAATAACATTGTTTCAGCTACAGCTGCCACCACAGTGTTGGTTTTATTCCCTCTTACTGCTCCTTCCCAGTATATTCTTTAAACTACTCCTCTTCTCACCTACATTTGGTCTTCCTCTGTGTCTGTGGTTTCACTTCTTGTGGCAGTCATTTTGTAGTTGGCTCCACTTTCTGCAGCAGCCATTTTGTGGTTTTGCCCAGCACCTTGTTTCAGAATTCCAAAGCTGCCTACAGGCTCAAAACAGTTGGGAACCCATGCACTAATCGTCTGTTATTTATTACAGATCTTAAGTGGTAAAGAGCTAGAAGTTTCACTAAGTAAAAATCTTTTTTAACTGTCACCCAATTATCCGATCTCTTTGTTGCACATACATGGTCTTGATTAACATATTAAAAATAAGATTTTTCACCAGTTTGCTGCTGCGTCAATTTTGTTGGGTGCGGAGAGTAGAAACCAAGGTTCAAATCCTGTTCACTCTCAGTCAGTCAGTCTCACTGGATGGCCTTGAAAAACTGCACTCTTCAGTCTAGTGTATCTCTCAGGACTGCTGTAGGACTAACACACTGCTGCAAACTCCTTGGAAAGGAGCAGAATACAAACTCGTTGTCACTATTTTCTCCATGTAATTATATATTTCTATTTGATTATTATAATCTGTTTCCAAACTTCTTTGGTATTGGCTTCTGTGAAAATTATCTTGATACTGGGTGGGGCTAACCATTTGTTCAAAGAACTATAGTTTCCTTTGAATGTAAATATGCCTTCATTACATAGTTCTATCAAAAACTGTAAAAGGTGCTAACTCTACCCTTTATACAGATGCATCACCTAAATTCTATTGGTGGTTAAATTAAACTGATTTGCTTTCCAATGTAGGTTTCAAGGGAGAAGGAATTGCATAAATGGTTTCTGTATTTTCTTAAAAATGTGTTTTCCTTTTCTTTTAGTCAAGTTATCTCAAAATCCAGGTTCAGGTCAGTATTTTCCTATCTTTTCCCATCTTTCTTTTTTCTGTATAACACCATGTTGTTCCATAACACTATGTTGTTAAGCTCTACATATTGTGGTTGAATATGACTGAATTTAAACATAGTGCTGTAGGGAATACAGAAGGTATAGCTGCATCATCATTTGCTGCCACTTGCAAACCAAACCACCACCACAAACAATTTTGGGTAGGGTTTTGGTTTTTGCAAGAGTGTCCCCTTTCTCTTCTGCAGACACTCTTGCAAAAACCAAAACCCTACCCAAAATTGCGCAGTTCAGCCAGGAGCCGGGGATGCGCCGGCAGAAGGACGCGCTGGCGATCCCACGGCCGGCCTTGATGCGGCCGTGCTGGAAGAACCACCTCAGTAGGTGGTGAATTTTTGCTGCGCCTCTTTGGGGGTTGGGACGGATCGGGGACGGGTGCGCACAGCTTCCCAGATGTTGCAGTGAGATCGCACCCATTTGCTGCTCCCCCAATCCGTCCCTCTCCCGGGCCAAACATTTACGTGTGACCGGGGCCATGGTCTTTTTTGTGAGTAGCAAATCTGAGTTTGAGTTTGTCACTGTATCTGAAAATCAGATCTGAAAAAAGGCAGTTTGTTCTCACTTTGCAATTATAATTTTTAGGGTAAGGACAAGTAATAGTTCAAAGTCATGGATGCAACAGCAAACTGTAGTTTGAGACAAATCAGGAATTAATTAACTTAATGCTGTCAAGTGGGAGGGAGAGCAGGTGTCTCATTAGTGAGCCCAAAGCTCCTTCGAGGCTTGTTGTGACAGTGCCACACTTATGTCTTAGGTTTGGTACCGTTTCTGAAGCAAACCATTCTGTGTAAAGATCACAGCACCAATATTTCTTTTGAGATGCATAGTGGTAAGATTCTGTGCTTTACTAATAAGTGGAACAATAGTTTCCCCTTTTTCTCTGAACACACATTTATAAGCATAGTTTCAGTCATATTCCCAATATGGGATCTTGCTTTGTTTCTTAACTTTGTTAATGCAAACCTGAGTTTCTGCTGCTGCTTTCTAAAGCTTTTCATCTTTGGAGAATACCTTCAAAAAGTCTGTCTTTTTATCTTCTCCTTTTTCTATAATTTCATCAACTTTCTATGCAGTATACACTTTTAAACTTGATCTTATAACCCTTAAACTATCAATTCTACTGTAATTGGGCTTTGGATCTACCCCAGTAGGATTTTTCCCCCCCAGACCCAGGAAATGAGGAGAATAATAATAGTAAATGGGGTAAACTGTGGCTTCCATCACTCTTTAAAGACAGTTATCTGCTGAAGCCACAAGAAAAGTTCCATTTTCTTTACTTCATATACCAGATTTTCACTAAAAGTGGTTGTCTGGACTGAAGTTTGGTCTGGCTTTCATGGGTATACAAACTTCACTGATTTCTCAATTCTTTTCTTAGATCATACTGCCTATGCTTGCAGTACGTCTTAGATTTCAAAGCTGCTTAAACAGTTCTTGCACAGATTTATCTAATTCAGGGTCACACTGCATAATGAGTATTGTCTTAATCTTGAATTATCATATAGTTTTAAGCATGTCTTGTTGCAAAAATGTGATGTCATATGTGTGGACAGGGACAGAATTCAGTTGTGAAAGTTTTACAATTTTGAAAAAAGATGTACAAAAAGGTGGTGTAGTGAGACTGGACAAGACTACAGAATATCATTTTAGTTGAAATATTACAAGAAGAAAGTTAAGTCTAGTACTTGTGGTTACGTTGAAACTAGCAAACTGCTTCTTGTCCCCATCTAAGAGGGACAGGGTTGGCATAAATTGCATTTATCCCTACAGGTTGCTAATCCTTCTGTCTGGCCAAGAGGCTCTGAGGTCCTAGCTTGTACATAGTTCCTCTTAAACTAGTACTCCATATAAATACTACCATGATTCCTTCCTTTACTGAGCACACTGAAAATTCTTCGGTTGATCTACTTGGATGAACCATCTGAGCTCAAGAAGACTGCAGCATTTTTGCTGTTGTTTTCTTACAGCAAGCTGTATTTTTTTTCAGTCACAAAAGTAATAGCTGCTCTCGTCTTTATGTCAGCACTGCCGATGTTTTCCATGTTATGAATGGGAAAACGAATGGTGGATATTTCAAAATATAACATTAGCCCTGTCTCAAAAGAGACAGAACCAGGCACTGTTCTCTAAAAAAGTGATTTCTTTTAAGCAGTCTTCTTTTAAGGCATTTGGCCCAACTCAGAACATTCCTGACATGCAGTGCATGGATGGCCCTAGAAGGATGTAGCAAAGCCCCTTCGCTTGTCTCAAGCTACTTAGGGAACCTCTTAGGAGATCTTGGAATAACTTGACCCTCAGCTCCCTTGCTGTGTGGCTCAAGCTCGTGCTGGGCTCATATCCTACCCCATAGAAGCAGCTTTGCTGAATAAGGTGAGAAAGACAAAATAGGCATTAAGCATATGTGTTTAAGGTAATGGGTTACTCATATGATTATAGTTAGCCATAACATTGGCATGTGGATAAATTATATGTCAATTGCTCAGTATCCTTTCTCCCTCTGCCTCCAAGCAAATTTTACCTATAGTCAAGGTGCACACAAAGCCAGCTTTTATGTAGAGAAAATATCATCCAGCATCAGTTCTTGTAAGATTATGATCCACTTGGCTGAAATGTTTAATTAGGAAATTATCATTACAGACAGCAATATGGGGTTTTTCCTCCATATTTCTTCCTTGTTACAACTAAAACAATTGTCTTAGGTTCTTATTTTGATTGTTGGTAATTCTGATTCACACAGTTAACTAGAGCACACCTTTATTTGCTTAGTAATATTTCAGAAAGCTTTTAGCTCTAGTCCACTCTCTTATCGTAACACAAGGAGTCATTACTGTTTTTAAATTTGGCAAAATCATCCCAAGATCTTTGTCTAGCAGAAATGTTCTTGTAGCCTAATTTATATAATTTTATTCTATCTTGTAATGCTGCTGCTGTTTTAAATTTTAGTCGACGTTGGCGCCGATGGAACCGATTCAATCGCAGAAGGTGTAGAGCAGCTGTAAAATCAGTCTCATTTTATTGGTTAGTTATCGTATTGGTGTTCCTGAACACATTAACCATCTCTTCTGAGCACTACAACCAACCTGACTGGTTGACCCAAATACAAGGTAAACTGCAAGATTCTTTTCTTGTTTCATGTAGTAACCAATAGAAAACTGCTACAGACATTGTAGGGAGTTTGTCAGCTGTTTAAATATATACTTTTGAGTTGTTTTTCATTGTTTAAGATATTTAAGTTAAGTTATAAAATGGGACGGAATGAACAGTTTTTAGGTGCCATGTAGTAAGTTGTTCAGTTTCTAACCAAGTTCAAAGATTGAAGTCTCCATAGACTGAAGTTATTCATATGCTGCAATCCAGCACTTCCAGTCTGGGCCACCAACAGGGCTTTCTTGGTCCATTAAAAGATGTGTGTCTGCCCCTCCCCATATTTTTTCCAGAGATTGTTTTTGCTTGTGCTCATTTATTTCAAAAAGTCACACGCAGAGAAAGAAGGGTTGCCAGGTGAGCTGCCCGTGCACCATTCCTTATAAATCTGTTTCCCTGTCTGTGGACCTGATTCTGCTTCACAAGCCAGTTTGGTGTAGTGGTTAAGTGCACGGACTCTAATCCAGGAGAACCAGGTTTGATTCCCCACTCCTCCACTTGCAGCTGCTGGATGACTTTGGGCAAGCCAGAGCTGTTCTCTCAAGGGCAGTTGTATAAAGAGCTCTCTCAGCCCCACCTACCTCACAAGGTGTCTATTGTGGGGAGGGGAAGGGAAAGGAGATTGTAAACTGCTCTGAGACTCCGAGTGAAGGGCGGGGTATAAATCCTTCTCTTCTTCTTCTTGTCAACTTATCATTACTCTGCTTTTCCATATATATATGGAAGCTACCTTACAGATTCATACACACACACATATCTGTAAGATAAAAATTATGGATAATGTCCTTTAAAATCTAACGCAGCATTAAAAAGAAGATGTAAACAATGAAAGTAGTAAAAAGTCCAGTAGCACCTTTAAGACTAATAAACTTAATTGTAGCATAAACTTTTGAGAAACACAGCTCTCTTCATCAGATGCATGGAGGTGGTCTGTGAAGAGAGCTGTGTTTCTCAAAAGCTTATGCTACAATTAAGTTTATTAGTCTTAAAGGTGCTACTGGATTTTTTTACTCTTTTGCAACAACAGACTAACACGGCTAACTCCCCTGGATCTATGACAATGAAAATACCTTCTAATATCTCCATAGCAGAGAACAGGTTTTCTAAACGGCTGGGAAAAGAAAAATGGTTTTGCCTAAATGCCCTAAAAGATTGTAAATTTGGCACCAGAAAAGTTTCTATGGGGAGGAAGTTCCACAACACGGACATTTCCACTGGAAAGGCACTATCTCTCACCTAGACTCTAATAGTGAAGCAAGCAAAGGGCCTTACTACACATTAGATTTTTCCCCACATCCCTTTCCCCCTGCATCATTCTCTCAACGCGAAATGTACTGTTTGCTCCATACGTACTAATGGGTGCATGAGGTACCAATAACGTTACCCTGGGACCATTCCATATCAGGAAAATGGCACAGAGAGAAAGACATCAGCCCCTTCTGCCCATATGCCATGTTTCCAATCCAAACTGAGCCCCATGCTCCTGTGAACTGAGTTCCCAGATAGGAACTTGAAGGCATATATCTGACTAACAGTCCTTTTGCCAGACCTGACAGGTTCATATGGGACAAAGTGCTGATTCAGTTACCCTTGTCCAAGACCATATAAAGCTTTATATGTAAAAATCAGCACTTAGAATTGTGCTCAGAAGCAAACTGGCATTTAGGAAAGTGATGAGATTTGGTCCAGGTAGGTTGTACTTGCTTGTAGGATAGCTGCTGTGTTTTGAATGAATTGTAGCTTCTGAATAGTCCTTGTAGATAGCTTAACATAGAATACATTGCAGTAGTTCAACCTGGATATCATCAAAATGTGGACAACTGTGGCCAAGTCACAGCTCTTGATGAAAGGCCATACTAACCAACAGTGGTAAAAGTGCTTTGTGTTGTGGAAGAGAACTGAATCTTCATCAGCAGCCCTGGGTCACCTAGACGCATTCAGGGAGATTGCCCCCTCAGCTCCATAACCCTTAGTTGGCCTTACTGTCAACCGATTGCATCTCTGTTTTATCTGGATTGAGTACCACAAAAAAAGAAGAGAAAAATACCCAACCTAAAAAATAGGGTAAACCAAAAAGGTTGGGAACACAAAAAACAGGAAAAAATAGTATGATGCAATACATAACTGAACCAATTCAATTATGTACAGAAAACATAACAGTAGTAATTTAATAACAAATCAAAAACAGGAAACAAATGTGCACATACAACAAGATAACACAAAATGCCAAGTGAAATAAAGGAGAATGTTAAATTTGTTTTAGCACAAAGCCTTCATCAGTGATTTATAGCCATAATTTGCACAGTCATATCTAACACACACAGTGAAGAACATAAGAAATCACAAGAACCAGCAAAATAACTAAACACCTGGAAAAAATGAAGAAACATTAAAATCATAAAATAAAAACTGTAATTTTTAAATAAAAACATATGCATACTTCAAGTGTGCAGTCCTGGCATATTTTAAGAAAATATTATTGGCTGAACTCTTTTGTTCCTGAGTTATGCTCTAGTTCACATGGCTTGCATCGTAATTTGGGAAGAGCTTGTGATTTAGGATTATGTTTGGTGAAAAATGAAATACAAAAGCAAAATTAATGTTTTTTTCACACCACTAATGAAATTAAACCAGAGGGAGATAAATCAGTCTTAGTTTCTGAATTTTTCCTCTTTCAGATATTGCAAACAAAGTTCTGTTGGCTTTATTCACCTGTGAAATGTTAGTGAAGATGTACAGTCTGGGCCTGCAGTCTTACTTTGTATCCCTTTTCAATCGTTTTGATTGCTTCGTGGTATGTGGTGGCATTGTTGAAACCATCTTGGTGGAGTTGGAAATTATGTCTCCCCTTGGAATTTCAGTGTTCCGCTGTGTTCGTCTTCTCCGTATTTTTAAAGTGACCAGGTAAGATGGACTCAACGATTATGCCTTTTTTTTGGTTTATTTGAAACTTGCTGCTGAGTTTTACTGACCCTTGTATGATCCGCAGCTCTTCTGTAATATTTCATCACGCACTTGTTCTTTTACAGTTTTTTTTTGTTAACACACGCATTTTAATTTATAGGCACTGGACATCCCTGAGCAACTTGGTAGCATCCTTGTTAAACTCAATGAAGTCCATTGCTTCACTGTTGCTTCTGCTTTTCCTCTTCATCATAATCTTCTCATTGCTTGGAATGCAGCTGTTTGGAGGCAAATTTAATTTTGATGAAACTCAAACAAAACGGAGCACCTTCGATAATTTTCCACAAGCTCTTTTAACTGTATTCCAGGTAACTTTCTTTCACCCACTATAAAACATTTTATCTTTGAACAACAAAACTGTCTAAATAATCCTGTCTCCTAAAAAAATCACTATCTCAATTACTATTAATTCTGTTTGTGTTGAATAGCATTCTGCTCATTAAAGTCAATATTCTGGTAATTTTGCATCATTTTGTACCATTTGTTCATATCATGTATTCAATCTATCTATGCAGCATAGCTTTTATGTTAATGTCATTAATATTGAGTTGTCTTTGTTCATCCAAAATATAGCTTTAAAAACATGGAAAGTCATTTGATTTTAAAATGTTCCCTTACATTTGATTGTGTTTTATAACTGTCTATACTTTGTAAATGAATCCTGTCAAGTTGTCAGTTCTTATAATCCAAAGAGGTATGTGGCCATAGCAGGACTTGTTCTGTTTTGTTTGCTCATAGAGCAACCTCTGCAGTTCATGACATTCTGCTTTTGAAACCTGGGTCCTTTTCAAAAGTAACACATGTTATGATGGGGTAGCTGGGAAGGGAGGAGGTTACCTGTTCCTCAAGTTAAAACAAAGGGAACAAAAGAAGGAAAAAATCCCAGCTAAATTCACAGAAGTGTTTATATACAACTAGAGTTGCTACATGTTTGCCACAATTAGGCTGAGACACTTATTTCAGTTTCTCCGCCTGAGGTGCTAGAACAATATCGGTGCTTTACCAATGTATTCTTGGGAGATTGCACTGATTCAGCAGCCTTGGCCAAAAGTCCCATCATGGAGCTATTACAAATTTCATGCCTTTTCCACAATGAAGATTCATTTCCAGTTGGAAAAAGTAATATGTGAAATGGCTTTTGGGGTGAAGTTGTAAACTCAATTTGGTCGTACTTGATATAGTTTGAATTTTATCAGACTTTAATATTTTCTTCAATCCAGTTGAAGTGTATTTGCACAATATGGAGATCCTACTGTATCTGAATGTGTCTGTAAAGTCTGATTCCATGTCCTTGGCCTTCAAAAATTTGCTAATACTTACAGCCTACGTGGCTGCTGTTATACTGCTAAATGGAAAGTGTGCTTAGCTTTTGTTTTCCAAAACAAAGGGTATGTTTTCACTCGATATTTAAACCAATCAAGGAACAATTGCTTACATTATAGTTCTGTATAGATGCTAGTGATTCCTAAGAAAGAATTCACCCACACAACGCCCAAACAAATAAACAAACAAAAACATCCTAGAGTTCATTGTAGGAAGCCAAGACAAACTACATTCAAGTTAATTTGCATTCATTGTATGAATGTATGTACCCGGAAGAAATTTGTGAATGAGAACTAACCAAAGAGGCTCCTAATCTCAGTTGCAGAAGTGACTTTCTGTTACTTAAATCAGTCTTCCATATTCTTATAGAGCCAATAGAAAGTTAGATCTCACAGATCCTTGTGCCAGAATAAAGCACTGCCATTAGCAGAATGGATCTACAGGATCTAATCAACTGGGGGTTTTTTAATTCCCCTGGCTCACTCAGTTCAATATTGACTTTGAGAAACTTATCTGTTTAATAATAATCACACTGGACTGGATTGGATCCTGCTGCTCTGCTCAGCATTCTTCCTGTACAAAGAGTCTTCCAGCAGCTCAAGCTAGTGAAAGGATCTTGTGCTGGAGGAAGGCTTCGCATTTAATTAAGTGGAGTAGGTAGGGTCTAACCTACAGTGTTCAGTGGATATTTTACATTGTGACCAAATCATACTATGAAACTTGCATGTTTTTTTTTTTACAAAAGCTCTGGGTTTTATTTTTGATACAGCTTTTGTAAAAACTTCAGTGACAATTGTTACAAGTGAACAATAATACTGGGTGCCAGGCCTGTAGCTACTGCGGGGCCCGCGGGGCCTGGCCCCCTAGTGGTTTCTATGAGCCCTGCTCCCTGAGCCTCAGCTTTCCCTCCCCCCTGGGCCCCTTCCCCCTGATTGCCTGTCGCACAGTTACAGCATTGCAACCACGAATATGACTGCACACACTTAGAAAATACTGTGCTAAAGGACTGAGTCGTGTTCAGAATCAGAGAACTGGCGTAAATGTTTTCAGTGCAGTTTTGGGAACTGCGGCTGGCATCTCCCTTTTTGAGCTCAAAAGAGCCAAGTCTCTTTAGGACCCAGCAACAACCAGCAGTTCACTCCTTCTGTTGGATTTTCTGAGCCAGGCTTCAGAAGAGATTGCCGGCTCAGGGAAGGAGTGAGGGAAGGAAGCCTGATCCCCGCTCTTCTTTTCAGCATTCCTAGACCTCTGAGGAGCCTTAGTGTGCCACACTGTTAACAGTATTAACACTGAGATTCTGGGTTGCCTCGGAGGAAGGCTCTAGTGGGGGCTGGGTGGGTGTATGCAAGCAGACACCTGTTGTCCTGGAGCCTTTGATTTAATTAACTGGTGGCCCCCCCAAGGCCCCCTCCCCAAACAGTCCCTAGCTACAGGGCTGCTGGGTGCACAAATAATTTCTGTGTCCAGTCCTATTAATATTTTTTTCATATCTTGCACAAAGGGAGTGTATGAACCAGGGAATCATATTATTGCTAGCAGAAACTTGAGAGAGTGCAAAGACAGATGTGCTCGGTAACTGCCTAGTTTGGAACTGGGATGGTAATAATGGTTATGACTTGGAGCCTACAATAGTTGCAAGCAGAGCAGAACTTGGAGAGTGATAGTTTTCTGCCTCCCCCCCTCCACTGTAGTTCACCGAGCCCCCTAAAGTGCTATTTCTGGGATGACAGGATTCTCATGAATGGCATGGGGCAAAGTGGGGGGGGTTGCAGCGGTAGGGGAGAATGAATGGAAATCCTTTCCATAGCTAATAGGTATAGGGTCCCTGCATATGAGAGTGAATCTCATCTCAGCCACATGCTCACTATCTGGCTTTATGGGGATAAGACTGGTTAATCTTAAAGAGCTATTGTTAAGAAATATTGAGGTAAGACATGTGGAGTGCTTTCAGTGCCTAAAATGTACTGTATAAATGCTAAGCATTGTTATGAGATTCACATCACATGCAAAGATATACAACTGGGACAATTTGTGAGGGTAAGAAATTTTATGCCCCAGGTGGCCCTAAATGTTCATTTAGGCACCTAGTAAGGGAGGTGTTGTGTTTTTTGGGGGTTTTTTTGCAGCGGGGATATGCAATTTATTGTGTGAGTTTAATAAGTCTTGGTACAACTTAACTGTCATTTCCAAGATATCCTTATTATGTTTCCTATATAAAGCAGTTTAATTGCTGGTACTGGGAATTTATTTTAATGAAATATTTCATTATTTGTATGTTATGCAGTAAAGAAAAAGTCATTTTATTTTCAGTGCTCTGGGAGTTCATTCAGTAACAAGGAATCTGCTTCTTAGATTCTAACAGGTGAAGATTGGAATGCTGTTATGTATGATGGCATTATGGCATATGGTGGCCCATCATCATCAGGAATGGTAGTCTGTATATACTTCATTATTCTCTTCATCTGTGGTAACTGTATCCTTTCATTTTAAGTGACATTTACATCCATTCTTAAGACATAAATGTAACATGTTAAGGAAATTTAGATTAGAGAGTTAGACAAAATTCCATCCTTCAACTTCTGCCCCTTGCCCCCAACATTCTCAGACGAACTTTTAGAAAGACTGATCTTCTTAACTGGTGATCTGTTCATTCTGTTTCTGGTTAAGAGCTTAAAGATCTCAAACTGAGGAGTGAGTATATTTGTTAAGGGCTCCAGTGCAGATGGAAGGCAATTCCTTGGCCATATGAATGACTATCCTTCTCACAAGTACTGTCAAGAGCATGGTTTAGATTCAACAGAGAATTTCCATTAACTGGAAGGATTTCTGCCTCTGGAGTGTGACTTTCCCAACTCTGCCTCCTGCTATGGGGGAGGGGGCCGGTGAGTCGCTCAGTGGAAATCCTTCAGTTCTCAGAAATGTTCCTTTGGATCCAACTCTGCATAGCCATAATAAATAAATAAATAAATAAATGTAATTTTTTAAAAAAATGTAAAAAATTTACCTGTTCTGATGCCTCCTGTTTTGTTGCCAGAGAAGGGGGAAGTTGGCAAATATTTCCAGTTTAGGATTTTGTACAGAAGGTGGGAAATGTGGGATTTGTCATAGGAAGACATAGAAAAATATTTCAGGCGTAGACTGCAGCAATTTCAGTAACAACCAACAAGTAGACTGAGGCTTTCACAAGTCTCTTAATAGATGCCTGGATAGCCTTTGGATAGACTCAGCCATAAATAAAAATTGGGTTGGAATTCTTCCATATTTAATTTTGTTAGGTAGGCTGTAGAGCACCAGTAAGAAAACTGATGCATTTGGGAAGCAAGCAACTTTTATGAAAATAAAAAAGCAACTCTTATTCTTTATAAAAATAGTAGCACAGAGAATCTCATCCAAATCCCGTGAGTATCATTTCAGTACCATATTAGCTTACCAAAACCCTTCAATTTATTTAGGATGGATTTCATATGATTCTCAGTTGTGATACTTGAAGTATCCTTAAAATAGTCTGAATTAGATATCTTGTTAAATGTCTTCTTGGCCATTGCTGTTGATAATCTGGCTGATGCTGAAAGTCTGAACACAGCTCAGAAAGAAGAAGCAGAGGAAAAGGAGAGGAAAAAGAATGCCAGGTACAGGGGAAGAGTGCACTAAACTGGGAATACCTGCAGTTTTCTTGGGGGCCCTGTGTGTAATTAAATAAAGTAAAATTAAAAGGCTGTAGAATGTGGACAACTGCCATTTTTGTCTCCCTATAAATCTGTGCTTTTGTGGATTCTACTTACTCATTTTTAACAAAATCAGTAGCTGGCCTTATGGCTTGCTTATTATTTTGTCTTTTGCATTTGTTTGACTCTTTGTAGAAAAGAGAGTTTGGACACCAAAAAGGGAGACAAAACAGAAAGTGAACAAAAGAAGGCCAAGGATACTAAGGTAACTTATTTCTGTACACAGCAGCAAAGAGAGCTTTTTGCCTTTTGCCCATTTATTTCAGGGCACAGTTTGGAGTGTTGTTCCTTCCTTTTAAAGCCCTAAATGGTATTGTGGGGGGAGGGCTGGAGTGCATGAAGAACTGCATTCTCCCTTACTGTCCAACATGCCAGTTAAGATCAGTTTAGGCTCTTGAATGTCATTTTATGTTGCGTTTATTTATTTATTTATTTTGTGTCATGCCTCCCCATGAATGGGCTCAGGGCGGGTTACAACGTGAAAATTGTAAAAGTAATCACATTAAAATTCTAAAATTTTATGCCCCTGACTTCTTTATGGTTTGTTTTATAATTGATAGCTCTTATGCTGTTGTTTTTATGATTTTACAAGTGGGAGGCCTACGAGATTTGCAGGGGGAGTAATTCCATATCCTCTCCACTGCTGAGCTGGCAAGGCTTCAGACCCCAACACGCAACACTGAGCCCGGCATCCAACATCCGCTGGCAACCCTGGGCTTGCAGCACCTGCTGACATCCACTGCACTCAGGCCTGGAGTGGCTGCCGGCGTCCGCCGCTGCACTTGCACCTGGAACAAGTGCTAGCATCCTCGTCTCTCAGTTCTGGACCCACAATGGCTACCAGCATTCACTGCTGCGGTGCTCAGCTGCTGGTGTCCACTGCTGTTGCTGGGCTTGCAGTGACTGCTGGTGTCCACTGCCACCAGGTCCGGAGCAGTGTCCTGCATCCACTGTTCCCTCTAAGCTGTGGAGTCTTGTGAGCAAAAATTCTACTTTGTGAGCTACTGGCATTAAAGTTGTGAGCAAGCGATTTGGCTACTGCATAAATTAGATAGCTCTGGAACCATCTTTCCTGAGCTAAGAGAAAAATGTGTGAGCCGGAGGCTAAAAAACTGTGAGCTAGCTCACACTAACTCAGCTTAGAGGGAACACTGCCTGCATCCACCTCAGCTGTGGTGGCCAGCTGGAGCAGTTCCCCAAAGTGCATGGTCTGTGAATTGTATTTTAGGGAAATTTACCCCCCCCCTTTAATTTTTTTCAGGTTTTTCTGCAAACTTGTGGAGTTCCCCAAGTTTTAAGAAAGATCTGTTTAGCTTCCATGTGGCCCAGATCCACAGATTTTGATACCCACAAATCGCAGCCATGGGTGGCTAATAGTACATAGATTGTACTGGTTTTACTGTGTGAGCTACCTCGAGCAGGTCTTTGGAAAGACGGAATATAATTTTTCTGAAAATATAAGTGAATTAGATGAGACTGAAACTGTCTTTCCACAGCTGCTGTTTATGAAGAAACATTTTCTCTGATTTGGCCCTGTGTCTCAGCCTTCAAAGTCATAATACTCCCAAATGAAGGCGGCTGTATCCACTGCCTTTCATTTCTTTCCTTTTGCATGTTTCACTTTGGAAACTTGACTGCATTTAGAATTTGCTAGATTTTCATAAATAAACAAATAAATGTGGTAAATGTTTGCTTGTGACTACAACTCTATTACTTTTTAATTAAAACTTTCATTTTCTAAAATGATCAACAATGGGAGTTAATTATGAAGCCTGCTGTCTGACCCATTTCAAGCAGTATATGAAGCACCAAAATCTAATAATATTGGGATGAATACTCACATTTTGCTGAGAGGACAGCTCCTTGAGTCAGAGTATAGCCCTATATTTAGCTTGAGTTAACTTTATTTATTGACTCTAGGTTTATTTTTTCAACTAGAAGTTTTAAATTAAACAATAGTTATCTTGGGCAGTTTTAATACTAGGAATGGAGACGTGATGTCTTGATTTCTTTCTGAAGTGTCCTCTTTGCTAATATGATAGGTTACAATTAATGAATATGGAGAAGGAGAAGAAGAAGACAAAGATCCTTACCCACCTTGTGATGTTCCAGGTACATTTCACTAATGAGCATGGGGGGGGGGTCAGATCAAGTATATCAAAGCTACATGGCACCACAGTTTCACTGATATGATTAGTAAAGTAAAGGTAAAGGTTCCCTTTCTCGAAAGCCAGTCGAATCCGACTCTAGGGTCGCGGTGCTCATCTCCGTTTCAAAGCCGAAGAGCCAGCGCTGTCCGAAGATGTTTCCGTGGT
Source organism: Gekko japonicus (assembly GCF_001447785.1). NCBI lineage: Eukaryota > Metazoa > Chordata > Lepidosauria > Squamata > Gekkonidae > Gekko > Gekko japonicus. The sequence goes on along the minus strand of NW_015170932.1, from coordinate 256,359 downwards.
CATGTGGCCGGCATGACTAAACACCAAGGCGCACATAACGCTGTTACCTTCCCACCGAAGTGGTACCTATTTATCTACTTGCAATTTCTTGCTTTCGAACTGCTAGGTTGGCAGGAGCTGGAACTAGAGACGGGAGCTCTCTCCGTCATGCAGCACACTCGGGTCTCGAACTGCTGAACTACTGACCTTCCACAGCCTGCAGTTCAGCATCTTAACCACAGAATGACCTATTAAATTACCAGAGTAGATTTCAGCCTTTCAGCTTCCTTGAAATAAATAGTGTCATGTAGTTACATTGACTTGAATGTAATGGTGTTCTTAGGGCCTTGTTACACAATAATGTTTTTGTACAATAGAAAAGTTGCACTTTTTGTACATCTTCCTTCCGGCAAGAGTTTTTGAGAGAGAGATCATGGATTCTGAGTCCTCTGACCACAGTGTTTTGTACTCAGTAGAATATTGTACCTTTTCCCATTATTGCTTTAATGACTGCATTACAGAATTGTATTGTACAAGCGCCATAGATTGTTTGTGATGATAACTAGTGATAGGTGTCACAATATCTTTGAGTCTCTCCAATAATTTTCTGAAATGTTTAAGAAGTGTTTTAAGGAATGATTTGTAAGTTATGTGCTGTCTAGCTATAGTGGCAAGCAACAGAAAAGTGATTGCCTAGTAACAAGGCCAGTGCTATTCTATGAAATGTGACTTTTAAAAAAGCCGCATCAAGGACTTACCCGATGTTGCATTTGTGGCCTTGGTGTGGGGGAGCAGAAGGAAATGGCCATGTGGGTCTCAGGCCAGCCATGTGGCCAGGAGCCAGTGGGTAGGATCCATCGAGGTCAGAGGCTGGCTCTGGGGTAGCATGCTTTGTTGGGGGGGGGATACAGCTGCAGGGGGCCCCAGGAGCTCCTCCAGCCTGCCCCTCCTCTAGTCAGCTGACACTGGGCCCCTGTCCTCAGTGTTTTTTGCTTGCAGTCTTCTCCTGTGTTTCAGTTGTTATGGGTTGCATTTTGGTTATTATGTTATTGTTCAGTTGTCACAGCTTTTCTGACGGTTTGGGCATTGGGGCAGATCCTTTTTTGGGGGAGGCTGTGTCCCTGTGTGCCTGCCTCCCCTGGTTTGCAGACTCCCTTAAGGGGTCTTGGGGTGGAGCCAGTTTAGTGGCATGTTCCGCTGGGGGGCACCATCAGGTGCCAAGGAAACCACGCCACAGCTGGCAGCCAGCCGGTTTCATCCCCAGCAGGTGGGGTGGGGGTGGGGTTAATCAGGTTGGCAGGTGGTTCACCAGATTCAGGAAGGATTCATTCTGTGCTCCGCCAGTGCTTCTACTATGCAGTCAATAAAGCTGTGCCCTTTATTTTATCCAAGGAACAGGTTGTCTTGTTCCTTCTTTTCTTGCCTGCATTCCATCTATGCTCCTGGGCCCCCAGTCAGTTTTGTATCTTACTCTTCCTCCCAGATGATCAGGATAGCAGTCCTGTTTTGTTCTGAGAATAGTACTGTGAGTTAGAATTTAAGCTACCACCAAATAAATGGTAGTAGGGACCCAGATCTCTCTGGTCCACATCCAGCACTCTAATACAACACACGTATAAAGCTGTACTTTTCTGCTATATGTTTCCTGCATGGGAGCACACCTCTAGCTAAATTAAAAGTAAACAGCATATTACTGTGGCGACTGCACCTATGGTAAGGCTGCTGTCCTCAGACCAAGGCCATTACTCCCACTCATTGTTTATAGACAGGATATTGTCATGTAGGACTATCCTGCAATAGTTAGAATGTGCTGATTGCTACTGTTTTGCATAGACCATTTCCATTGGTTGTGTTTACAAGTGGAGATCTGTTGCATGATGCAGTTTACAGCTGGAGAGGCAAAAGATGTCCCATTTTAAACTGAACAGGGAGAGTATGAACAGCCTAGAAAAAGCAGAACAGGATGAGAATCATCCAAAAGCTACAGGCAAGGCTTTAGAGATTACTTGTATCTGTATTTCAATGCAAAGAGGTTTCAAAACCAATTTGAGATGTTAATGTGGCATTTGAAAGGTGGTTCACTGATGATAACTTCAGAAAAGTCCTTAATAACATGTTGATTTGTTTTAAATGTTTAGATCTGCCTAGTTAGGGAGATGTGGTACTAGCTAGATAATGTTTCAGGCACCAGTTTTCATAACGTTACAAACATACTTTTTTTGTATAATTAACAAAAGCATTCTACTTAAAGTAGATGAAGAAGAGGAGGAGGAGGAAGAAGAAGAAGAGCCAGAAGTGCCAGCTGGTCCACGACCCCGAAGAATATCTGAACTTAATATGAAGGAGAAGATGACACCAATTCCTGAAGGGAGTTCCTTCTTTATTTTCAGCAATACAAACCCGTAAATAACTTTTCAAAAGTATATATCACACAGTTTACTACTAAATAGTAATACCAGACTGGCCCTTATCTGGATGGCCCAGAATAGCCTGATCTCATCAGATCCCAGAAGCTAAGCAGGGTAGACCCTGGTTAGTACTTAGATGAGAGACCACCATGAACGCTAAGCAGAGGCAGGCAATAGCAAACCAACCTTTGCTGATCTCTTGTCCTGAAAACTATGCAGTTGCCCTAAGTCAACTGCAACTTGACAGCATTTTCAACCACCAATACCACACTGAGATTACCTCATAAATAACAAAGTTGTGGCTCACTCCATTTAGTGCAAAATGTGGGGGTTGATTGAGCCGGGGGCCTTCTCTGTGCCAAGCCAATGAAGGCTCTTCCACTAGGGTTACCATTCCCCAGTTTGGGGCAGGGAATACCCCACTTTTGTCGGCTCCTGCCCACCACAAGCCAGCTGGCCAGCAGGAGGAAATCCCACCCCCCAAGAGCAATGTTGGGCAACATCAGTGACATTGAAGGGGTGATGCTCTGGTTTTGGGGCAAAACTCTAAGGTTTGAGGATGAGTTTACCATAGAGTTTTGCCCCAAAACCAAAGTGTCATCCCCAACAAGCCTACGTCACTTCTGGGTGATAGACAATGTCACTTCTGGTAACATCGACATATCAGGGTGACACTTCCAGCTCTGGGAGCTTCCCCCCACTGGTGTCTCAAAGAAATCTGGCAACCCTAGCTTCTTGGCCTGCTGAGAAAACATGGTCTGGGACCAATTGTTGGTTAATCCCATCCATGTCTTTAAATTGGATCACTTTCTATATGATACTTATATGTTCCGTTCTATACCGTACATATGGTCTAACATTTCCTAAAAGGGCAGCTTAGTTAACAATACAAACTGACGATCCTGTTAACAATTTTTTTTAAAAAATAAAAACCACAAAAACTATTTGGCTTTGTTCATTTGGTAATTCAGGAGCTCCGAAATTTCCACTTGTGATGTTATGTTCCATTTGTCTTTCCTTCAGAATTCGAGTGGGATGCCACAGGCTAATCAATCACCACATTTTTACCAACCTCATTCTTGTCTTCATCATGCTTAGCAGTGCCTCCCTTGCAGCTGAAGACCCTATTCGCAGCCATTCTTTTCGAAATAACGTAAGAAAAAAAATAGACTCTTCAAAGAAAACTGCATGCTCAGTCTTTTTTTCACTGTGCCATTTGAAATGTAAAATGATAAAGGACAATAATATCTGTAGCTTGTTTGAATCAAGCTGCATGAAAATATTTGTGTTTTTTTTTAGTTCAGTAGGATGTTGGACTCAATTAGTAATTACAAAGTTAAGATACTTATTATTGTTTAAAATATTTTCCCCTTGATTGTTGGTCTTTCCCCCTTTAACCATATCCTGGTGCCAAATGATCCAGCTTTAGAGTGCCTTTGCCCCGTGAAGGCATCATGGTAAGACCACATTTAACCACACTAGCCATTTTCAGGGTGTGGTAAATTGCAGTTTCACCATGTGGGCATTTCACCATATGAATACTCAGCTGAAAAGATCACCCTTGATTATTCCAGTTATGCTAACAAGGGTGGCTGCATAGCATCTCCTTGTCCAGGAAGGAAAAGTCTGCAATTCCATACACTTCATTAATTTATGCCAGTACCAGGTGATAAGAGGGTAAAAGCATGTGGAGCAACTTGATTTGAAGTGAATTCCATTTGTTGGAATAAATACTACAAAGGCCGCATAAAGCAGACAATAGTGTTTATGAATAGTGTCTGCAATACAATAGTGTTTATGAATCACCACCCTGGGCTTCATACAGATATTTTGCTTCTGTCTGAAATGAGCTATAATGTCATATGTTCAGTTGTTATCAATGAAACCTATTCTAGATATTGTCTTAAAAGTCTAGCTTCCTTTTTATGTTTATAATGACACAATATCTTTTACAGTTGGTATCAAATTTCCACAAATGGGTAATTTATAATTATGTGTATTTATTTTAGAAATAATGTACAGTTGTTTAATTCAGTGTAATGAATCTGTATGTAATTGTATGTACATTGAGGTAAGCAGTTTTTTGTTAAAAATATTTGGTGCTTAGGTGGCTCCCCTCCTGTTTTTAAAAGGTAATTCTACTGTTTCTCAGTGCTTTTATTGTTACATATGTACATTACCAGGCAGATGACAATAGAATGTATGATTGGATTAGGTGTGATATGCAGAGAGGTAGTAGGAGTGGAGAAATCAGCATTGTAATGAGACAGGAAACCTAGATGTCCATTCAGTCCAGGTGGATGCATTGTCTTGAGCTTTGTTATCATTCTAGTAGAAACACTTCTGGCTTCTCCTCCCCCCAAAAGTCATCTTAGAGAAACAGCATATGTATACAGAGAAGAAAAAATTTCTAACAAAACAAAGGGCATAGTTATAAATCAGGGGTCTTTTTGTAGAAAAAGAGCTGCAGGAGCTCATTAGCATTTGGTATGCTAATGAGCTACTAGGCTATTAGCATACTAGCTCATTAGCATATGCAATGCCCCCTGACATCACCAGAAGTTATGTCAGAAGGGGAAGCAAAAGGGGGGCGGAAGGCATCTTCAAAAGCCTCCCCTTGGGGGGGGAGAGCGAAGAGAGAACTTTAAACCCCTTCTTACTAGAGTTGGGCAACAGAAGGAGGAAAGAAGGAAGGAAAGAGAGAGAGAGTAGAGAGAAGGAATGAAGGAAGGA